>NC_090735.1:119383553-119386053 GCF_036898095.1 Palaemon carinicauda | reverse complement strand
TCCCTGATTGGTCATGTTTTGGTCATGATTTGTAGCCATGAATCTATGTATCCTTCATAATCCACTCTTGGGTTCAAATGCGAATTTTACATTTAATCAGTCCACCTAAATTAAGTTTCTCTCATACACCAATCTTTACTAAAAGAAAAACAACAACTATGAAACCACAATATAAATTATGAATTAAACTAAAAGCAATTAAGAAACGCTGGCAGATAAGATTAGGTTTATGATCAACTAACTTTTCATTAATATTTGCGTAAGTTAAAATCCTAAGCTTTATTTGGTTTGAATGTGCATTTTCACATTAGGTAAATTAGGTGGAGTGAAAATTTACCATTACTGACATATGATGCAGTAGCCTAATATGCTTAGTTGCTAACATTCTCTCTCTCTCTCTCTCTCTCTCTCTCTCTCTCTCTCTCTCTCTCTCTCTCTCTCCTCTAGTTGGACTCAGCCACTTTTTAGGTTTTTACTATACTTCCTCTCCTGCCTCCTTACTTCCATCTTGTTGTCTAGCATTTTACCTTATACTTCCTAAAACAACAGAATAGTTTTACCCCGGTTGCAGTTTAGATCTGGCTGGTCTCCTAAGATATAACTCAATTTCATACATCAGTGCAATCTCTCTCTCTCTCTCTCTCTCTCTCTCTCTCTCTCTCTCTCTCCTCTCCCTCTCTCTCTCTCTCTTGTTAGAGGGTGACTAAAAACTCCAAAAGGATAAAACTAGTGTTTGAGTAATAACAGATAATCCTTCGACAGCAACGGTCACACAGTGATTAGTTTTTTTTTTATTATTATTATTATTATTATTATTATTATTATTATTATTATTATTATCAATGTATGTCTACATAGACGAGGGATAGAAATATGGATGTATCTTCCTCATTTGCCTGTATGATAAGCTCGGCTTTTAATTTACTCAAACTACATAAAAAAATATTCAAAAGATTGTGTGAATGTTTCTGATGCTTAATAATTTCTTTATTAGTTTTTCCTCTGAAAGCCATTGGAATCTGAAAGGGAATAAGTAAAGAAATTACAACGTAATTTGTAAGACTAATATCAGTGTGTAGCTCATTACTATAACATCAGGTTACTCAGCCACGTGAGTTCAAATTTCACCCGGAAGGGTGAATCTTTATTTATTCATTTCGTAAACCCGGGGTTCCATTAAGAAAGCCTTTTCAAAACTTTAGGATACGGGGAAGTTAAGAGGACACGGTGGCTATCGCAATACAGTACGCACATATTTTGATTTATGAATTGTAGTATCAGAATATCATTGGAGAAAATTTCCACATCATCACCCACTGCATTCACCTATGAAGAAAATTCCTCAGCAGTAAGTTGAATACTCCTACTCATTCACTCATATCCTACTAATATCTACTTAATTCCTAGTACTTTATTTCCTCACTTTTCAAAACATCTTCTATACCACTAATCCATCACCTTTTAGGTCTTCTTCTGCTGCTTAAGCTTGCGAATTACGCAGTCTTTATAAGATCCCATGGCCATCAATTCTTTCTACATAATCTAACCATCAGGAAACACTCTTTCTTCCATTCAGTTCTATTGCACTTGTTTCACTACTACTTTGCTCCACATCTCGTTTTCTAACACTCCCCATATACTACGTAAACACTGTAAACATTTCATCCAGATCCGTTTAAAAACTTTTTTTGTGATATTCTTCATTTCTTAAAAAAAAAATATTGTTTTCAAAACCTTCATATATAAATAAACCTTCAGCTCCATTTCATTTCATTTTCACACATACTACCACCTCTCCTTCACATATCTTTTGATCCACCACATCTCATAAGTTAGCGCTATCGATTACATTTGGTCTTAAATATCTATGCAAATCAGCTTCAATTGTTTCATCACCCATACTAACATTCATTACAATACAAAGAGCCATTAGGTTTGTTAGAGTTTCTTCTAATTTTATAATTAACTTATTATTATTATTATTATTATTATTATTATTATTATTACTAGCCAAGCTACAACCCTAGTTGGAAAAGCAAGATGCTATAAACCCAAGGGCTCTAATAGGGAAAAATAGCCCAGTGAGGAAAGGAAATAAGGAAATAAATAAATGATGAGAACAAGTTAACAATAAATCATTCTAAAACAGTAACAACGTCAAAACAGATATGTCCTATATAAACTATTAACAACGTCAAAACCAGATGTGTCATATATAAACTATAAAAAGACTCATGTCAGCTGGGTCAACATAAAAACATTTGCTCCAACTTTGAACTTTTGAAGTTCTACTGATTCAACTACCCGATTAGGAAGATCATTCCACTACTTGGTAACAGCTGGAATAACACTTCTAGAATACTGTCTAGTATTGAGCCTCATGATGGAGAAGGCCTGGCTATTAGAATTAACTGCCAGTCTAGTATTACGAACAGGATAGAATTGTCCAGGTAGATCTGAATGTAAAGGATGGTCAAAGTTATGAGAAATCTTATGCAAC
>NC_090735.1:119368553-119373553 GCF_036898095.1 Palaemon carinicauda | reverse complement strand
AGTTAACTGCCGTATCCATGCTGCTACTATTCTGTCTCTTACTGTTATTCCCCTCACTAAAGGACGATGGACTGACGAACCAAGAATATTTACGGGTATACATTGGCATAGAGAGAGCATACCAAACGAGAGTGGAAGAACATGTGTGAGGCCTTTGTTTTGCAGTGACTAGTGACGGCTGGTGATAATATATATTTATACATACATATATACAAATACATATGTACGTATATATGAATATATATGGCTAAGCAAATATGTACACCACGATGTATTTAGAGTTTTATGAAAAGATGTGTGCTAGGACAGTATTTATTCAATAAAATAATTTTACTACAAATAACTCTTGATACAACTGAAAGATTGAAAACCTTGTTCATATTTCAGTAACCAAACGTCTCATTAAAAAAAAAAAAAAAAAAAAAAAAAAAAAGAGATGGATAGGTATATTGGGATGACTGTAAAATGTAGAAATTAAACACTCAAAAAACGGATCGTATATATCAAGTCGAAGAGAATAAATATACGCATGTAGGTTTTAATGTTGAAAGGGAGAGAGAGAGAGAGAGAGAGAGAGAGAGAGAGAGAGAGAGAGAGAGAGAGAGAGAGAGAGAGACTAAAAATCGTCAACATCCCAAATTTACGTTTCCTACAACTCGAAACTTTCTGAAGAACTAATTATACCTACAAAGGAAATATCTTTTTCATACTTTCTCTCAGTCCTTAGGCCTAAAAAGGCGAGGCCCTTAAAGGGCCGGTTATCCTTTAAATCTTTAATTAGAAGACGACCCGTAAGAGTGCACCACTACTTGAACAATGAGATGTTTTACTCTTCCTTGTGACGATTCAACTTTTATTTGTATGATAGTTAAGAATAGTTTCAAGGATAATTAAATCATTAGTTTCTTAATCGTTTTGACTGATTAATGGTATCAAGAAAACATGTACTATTCTTTATTAACAAATGAAATAGCAACAGCTTTAGCGCCTTATTATTAAATAAATTATTTCTAAACTATCCAAAAAGAGATATCTCCTTTTAAATATCAATTAACATTCTATTATTAAAAATTTTTCTTTTTGCCTCTAAGCATGTTAGGCTGAAGGTATATCTCCTCTAACGAGGATAACTCAAGCTTTTATTTTGTTCTCTTCCGTTCCTTTTTTCTTTGTTTCTTTCGGTCTGACTAGAAAATGTATTGGCATTTGGTCTAAAACAACTAAAGATCAAGTCAGGCTGTTTTAATTACAGAAAAACTTTAAAATGTCCAATTATACAGATACCTTTATACTACTGAACATGAAGTGGCCTTACAAAATAATTTTAAGAACTTATGATGGTTACCATTTCCTTCAAAAAAAAAAAAAAAAAAAAAAAAAAAATAAAACATTGGGAATGTAGGCCATTATACCGACTTCCCATAAATGACCGAGTTGATGACAAGGCAACTCATCGTATCAGCTCAAGAGAAAGGGAGTGACAAAACGAAGCCAATATGACAAAATGGAAAAATTTCTGAAGACAGTTATGTCAAAAAGCCCTTTTACTGTTGTCCAGTTGTCTACTTTAAATTCGTGATTTCATTTTAAATACTGCACAAAACTAACGGAAGTCGAGTTTATTGTTTTAAGGATGTGTCTATAAGCACACTGTCAAGAACGTGTATACCCTATTTGAAAAGACAAGTTTTACATTAGAGGTCAATAATACATAGCTTTATTGATTTCAAATTTTAGATCACAATATTAAAAATTTATAATTGCTCGAAATAGTTGTTAAAACTATTTGCTTTTCTACTTATGTACAGGACATTACCTGTGTCGAGCCAAGAGCTGTTATAAACTAGTTACTGTTTTCTTTGCAGGTACTAGACCTCACCCATACCAATAACTGGAAAATATTCATCATAACTATAGCAAGGCCTCTGTGTTAACTATACAATAAATACTAATTAATGATACATCTAACTACCGAGCAATGCTGTATTATATTTAGCACTTCAATTCTTCCGTTAGCAGCAACAAAATTGAACTAAATATCACCAGGTCCTAACTGATTTTAAAGTTTCTCTCCCTCTCCCGCGCACTGACAATTCAAATATACAAATACAATATACAACGTATATATCTGTCAAACACAGTATAAGACCATGGTTCTAATTCATCGAATGAGTTTTCCAAGAAAAATATGATTAAAATCTCCCTATTCTTATGAAATTTGACATAGGTTTAGGTATATGTATTTCTTCGGGGCAAGTATTTCTGGCATGTTTCCTAACAAGAATAAGATTCGAAATCTGTTAGGTGTTCCATTTATTCCTATATCTATTCCTCTATAAATGGGAACCAACACCTAACCATTTCTCTGTGATGTGAAGAATAGTTGGTAATAAAATATCCGGAAAATATGTGTTGGTAAAGATTTTCCTTCGTGGATTGTGTTTATTATCTATTACAGTATTAGTTTTATTGGGTTGACTTAAGGGAACCACTACAAAAAGACTGAAAATTCCAGAATTGGAGAGAATCATTTGGAAGAAAGTTTTTTTGTGCATCAGATTTCGATTAAAAAACGAATTCGAGGAATATTTTTCAATGCATAAAATCTTGATTAAGACGAAAGTATAAACTTAATCGTCTAGATTACCTAATAATTTTGAGAACATGTTAGAATAAAAATAGTTCTTTATCTAAAATAAGATAAGTGCTTAACGAACATTTCAATGTACAGTTACTCCAACAAATTAATCCTACACAAAATTCCACCCTTCCTGAAACACCTCTGATCACTCTCCCCTCGCAGTGATTTCTACCTGTACAAATGTTTTGATAATAATTTTCATTTAACATTACCATAGATACCATGAAACTCCATAAACTAGTCCCATGATTTACTCCATTACTAAAAGTTTCTCTCCCTCTAACTATAGTTTCAACTACAATTTGACTCCCTCTGTCTTTCTACTTTAAATTATACTTCTTGTAATCTACCGAAATGCTTTATGCTACAACAGAACCTCAAGTCATGGTCTTTCTCCAATTGCATTTATGTTTGCACATCTTTATTATTAATAACCTTTAGTTAGATGAATTACATTATCTAAAGGAAGCCATTCATAATTACTTTTGGACATCACTTGTTGTTTCTAGGTTCATGAGGTGGTCAAGCCACTTGAGACAATAAAGAGAAGATAGTCTTCGAAAATAATTTTATGCCACCACAAGGCTTCTATTGGATTCTCTCACAAAATATTTTAGCAAGAGGAACTTATGACTATTAAAAAATCTGCATTTCATACAAAACTAGCAAAGTTACTTAGATCATAGTGAAGAAAGAAACACGTTCTCATAGACTCGATGAATTCAACATAAATTCCAGTATAAGTCTTAATATTGTCTGATGATTACCATAATTATACATTTATAAAATAAAACAATAGAGATGGATTTCAGCACCACTGAGTGTTTTAAGAAGGAACAGGAGAGAGAGAGAGAGAGAGAGAGAGAGAGAGAGAGAGAGAGAGAGAGAGAGAGAGAGAGAGAGAGCGACTTCCGAAATACCTTATAAGAGGCATTATCTGCCGCTCTCATCGGGTCCAAGGGCCTTTCACACAAAAGAGGAAATAGGTGAACAAGTAGAGAGGGGCAGGAATCAAGAGGTCAAATGACAAATAGATGACTCCCAACGGACCGAACGACACCGGGAGAGGAATTTTACCTCCATTAGACTGAGGAATGATCTTCTTCAGACTAGATTCCCACATTATGCTACAGAGGTTATGATTGCAGTTTTTTCCTATGTAAACATGGTATATAGAGGTGTGAGGGAGATATATATATATATATATATATATATATATATATATATATATATATATATATATATACATATATATATATATATATATATATATATATATATATATATATATATTCAAATAAGCCATAAATTTTTGTTACATTGTCTGGATTCTCTTAACGACCTCGGGATCAAAGCCCCAGGCGAAATCACACAAAGACAATAGCTTCTGACCGGCCAGTAATCGAACCCTGGTTCAGGAAACTTGTATGAACAGTGACATACCACTTGGCCACGAAGTAATATGTCACTGTTCATAAAAGTTTCCTGGACCAGGGTTCGATTCCCAGACAGTCAGAAGCTATTGTCTTTGTGTGATTTCGCCTGAGGCCCATATCCCGAGGTCGATAAGAGAATCCAGACATTAATGTATCTAAAATATATGGCTTATTTGAATATGAAAAACACGTCTAAATGTGCAAAATTTATCATATATATATGTATATATATATATATATATATATATATATATATATATATATATATATATATAAATATATATATTACATATACACAAATGCATTTGATATATATAAAATATACATATGCACTGCATATATATATATATATATATATATATATATATATATATATATATGTTATTATTACTTACTAAGCTACACCATAGTTAGAAAAGCAGGATGCTATAAGCCTAGGGGCTCCAACAGGGAACATACCCCAGTGAGGAAAGGAAACAAGAAAAAATAAAATATTTTAACACCATTAACATCATAAATATCTCCTATATAAACTATAAAAACCTTAACAAAACGAGAGGAAGAGGAATGAGATAGAATAGCGTGCTCGAGTGTACCCTCAAGTAAGAGAACTCTAGTCCAAGACAGTGGAAAACCATGGTACAGAGGCTATGGCACTAGCCAAGACTAGAGAACAATGGTTTGATTTTGGAGTATTCTTCTCCTGGAAGAGCTGCTTAACATAGCCAACAAAGCCGATTCGGTTATCATTGTTGTCTCAAAAAAAAAAAAAAAGATGATCACTGCCACAATCATACTTCAAACATATGGATAATCAACAGTAGTCGATGCATATGCCTACAAATAAACTCACCAGAAGTACGTCGAGCCCACTTTTCTACAATGCGTTCCTTCCCTCCATCATGCAAACAATCAAGCTCTTT
>NC_090735.1:119361053-119363553 GCF_036898095.1 Palaemon carinicauda | reverse complement strand
AAATCACGATCGTAATTTATTTTCGAGAAATTTTGCAATTAGAAAGAAAAGATGCTTTATATCTGCCTTATATAAATTCAGGAGGAGCCTTGACCAAAGTAATTTTCCCCGTGGGAGAGAGAGTTGGTGTAATCAACAGTCTTCCTGAATTACATGTCTTATTCTCCTCATCTGTTTGTCTAGCCTTTTTTGCTTGCATTTCAACTTTTGTGCAATAGTAAATAATTACTGCAGTTGCTACAAATATCGTTAAGTAGCATAATTATTAGCCCCACTATTCTTAATTATGCAAATTAGAAGGAGCAAAAAGTAAAATATAGAATAATGTAGAAGTAAAGAAAGCATATACCTCCCCGTTCTTAATCAAACACAAACGTGATTCAGAGCAAGTAATATTTGCTGCATTAATGTGATGCACTCTTTCAATGACAGTGGTTATAGGAGTAGAATAATATCTTTGCATAAAAAAATTCAATACCAAGCCAACAAACTGAGTAAAGGCTGGCCAATACAGGAAGTCCCTAACCCAGACCCACAATCATCCACACTTCAGTAGCTTGCAGCTGCAAAGAAGAGAAACAAAGAAGTATAGATAACGCTGGAACCTCCACAGGTTGCTTGCAGTATCTGGGTAATACTGAAAATTATGCATATAAGAAAATTTCATTACCCGTATGCTCTCTCTCTCTCTCTCTCTCTCTCTCTCTCTCTCTCTCTCTCTCTCTCTCTCTCTCTCTCTCTCTCTCTCTCTCGAACGCAAACAATTAGATTCACTTCCTCGTACACCAGTTTGTGTATATTTAGTAAATAGAACATTTAATTTTGTTTATCTATCTATATATCTCTCTCAACACACACACACACATTATATATATTTATAGAAGGTAGTAGGCTGACCAGGGCACGAGCCAACTATTAAGATACTACCGCTAGAGAGTTATGGGGTCCTTTGACTGGCTAGAGAGTACTATATTGGATCCTTCTCTAATTACGGTTCATTTTCCCTTTGCCTACACACACACACACACACACACACACACACACACACACACACACCGAATAGTCTGGCCTATTCTTTACAAATTCCTCTCTGTCCTCAACACTGAGATTACCAAACAATTCTTTTTCACCCAAGGGGTTACTGCGCTGTAATTGTTCAGTGGCCACTTTCCTCTTGGTAAGGGTAGAAGAGATGCTTTACCTATGGTAAGCAGCTCTTCTAGAAGAAGGAAACTCTAACCTCAAACCATTGTTCTCTAGTTCTGGCTAGTGCCTTAGCCTCTGTACCATGGTCTTCCACTGTCTTGGGTTAGAGTTCTCTTGCTTGAGGGTACACTCAGGCACACTATTCTATCTTATTTCTCTTCCTCTTGTTTTGTTAAAGCTTTTATAGTTTATATAGGAGATATCTATTTAATGTTATTGTTCTTAAAATATTTAATTTTTCGTTGTTTCCTTTCCTAACAGGGCTATTTTCTCTGTTAGAACCCCTGGGCTTATAGCATCCTTATTTTCAACTAAGGTTGTAGCTTAGCAATTAATAATAATAATAATAATAATAATAATAATACATACATACATACATACATACATACATACATACATACATACATACATACATATATATATATATATATATATATATATATATATTATATATATATATATATATATTATATATATATATATATATATATATATATATATACTTCTATAAAATACGCTATTTACAGCTATCTATCTACTTCTTTAAAATAGGACATCAATTTCAATTCATCAATCTGTCTATTTATTTATCGATATTCATCTATCTATTTATCTATCTATCTATTTTTATGACTATAGTAAAAGGCGTACTTTATATAATCATATATATTTATCTCTCAAAGGCTGCGATGCACCTATCAAAAATGTCGTAATTTGTCTAACAGTCTATCGTAAAAGTGTAATTAAATTGCGGAAGAGTAATAAGACAGTTTTGCTCTTATGCTTGTACGTATGCATAAACCACGTATGTTCAACTTGTGTGTTATCAAGTTTAAGTCTTGGCTGAACACCTTACAAAAAATCTGTATTTCGCTGATATTTAAATGAAAGAAAATATTTCTCTAAAATCTTCCAAAATCGGATTGAACAGGACCGATTATAAATTTAAATTTACACTTACATGACTTTTTCCGTTACCATGAAATCTCCAAAGCCTGCCAGACTTTCAGAAGGCACGAAATTTCGCGTAAACTGAGGGAATTTATATAATTTGATTCCTGTCGGTGCATTTCAGTCAGTAGTAACTTGAAACCTTAGGTTGAATTTGTCATTCATAGTATTTTTTCATCTTAAAATGACTTTTACATTTCTCTGTTATATTTAATCATGATTTATCCTCAAATACAACATGAGTAATAGTTGTAACTTTCAGTTGCTGATTTCTGCGACATAACATGACTATTTCTCCAGCATATGTGACAGATTTCAGCAGCTGATGTTATTTATATTGGCA
>NC_090735.1:119346053-119353553 GCF_036898095.1 Palaemon carinicauda | reverse complement strand
TAAAGATAGTAATAAAAGACTAGTACTCAGGACAAATAATGACTGGATGTAATGTTAAGCGATTGATTGATTGGGTCATGCAACAAGCGTCGCATCCACCAAATGAAATAACTTCTTACGGATTAATGGAACGGTAAATGAACTGTATTAAAGATAAATGCTAAAGTCCAAGAAATGACTGTAAAAGAAACTGACATAAGTAATTAATGACCGTGAATCGAGTCATAATTAATCATAAATCAAATTGATTACCCATCAGTAAAGGAATTAAAACAAGTACGTTAACCAAATAGTAATTTGCGCATAATTTTAAATGTTAAAACACCATTTTGATGCCGTATACGTATAGTAGTCACCCGTAGCAAAAGTTCGAAAGTTGCAAACATCACTCACTTTCGAGATGGGAAGACGAATAATGATGGTTATCAAACTGTCAGGAAGAATCAAACATCTTGAGACTGATTATGTTGTTGCTGCGAAGGAGATGATCCGGCAGGTGATAAATGAACTGGATGGTAACGAGAAAGCGGAGAAAGAGTTAGGAAGAAGAGGAGGAGGAGTAGGAGGAAGGGAAAATCCAGTAGAGAGAAGATAAAGAGGGATGGAGTAGTAAATAGGAGGTCAATATCATAAATCAACTGCTCTACATTAGACATTTTAGTAAAATTGACATATTTCTTGGTGTTTGTGATATGAAGGGAATTTTTCAAATCCGAAAACGCAAGTGAAACAGGGACGCTTTGTTTGTTTTCAAATTAAAACTGAAATTTTTCAGGCTAACTCAACTATGATTTCATGTTGTGCAAATTGATTGACAGATGAATATTTGTAATGCTTACATAATACCTATGATAATATATATCTGTACTTAATCTAATTAGGGTACTCATGTTTAATATTCGTATCAATTATTGTGAATGAAGCATGTCAAGATTTTTCTCAATAGCTAAACTGGTAGATGAATAGATATTAGACTTATTACCTTCGCCAACCAAGTTGGAAGGAGGTTATGTTTTACCCCCCTGTTTGTGTATGTGTGTGAACAGCTTCCAGGTCACAATTTTAATCGTAGAGTAAGGAAACTTGCAGCGATTATGTCAAAAGCTGGAAACGATTAAATTTAGGAAGGTAAAGGTCAGAGGTCAAGGTCACAGTCGAGCAAAAGGTCGAGAAATAAGCTGTCACGGCGGAGGTCGGCGCTCTATTGAGTGCCAATCTACTTCCCCAATGTATCAGTACTAATGAATTGTAGACGTAGAATTCAGGTTACTAAACTGCCAAATTACCTGAATGTGGATTTTGTTGCAATTGATATATGGCAAGTCATTTTCTTATCTATAATTCGTAATTTCCTATTGCTATATAATAACTACATAAACAGTAATGAAAAGTTTGTATCAACAAATCCTCGTTAGAGTTTAGCTATGGAACTTAATACTGTTTGGAAACAGTCGCAACTTCTATGTGAATTCCTTGCAATTAGATATTACTAAGGAATTCATTCTAATTACAATAATGGAAGTAATTGCGTTAGATATATAAACAAGACAGTATAACAGATTCACTAATCAATATATAAATTATAGATCTATTTGACATATTTTGTGCCTCCATGTATAGGACAATTAATGAGGTCATCATACTTTAGTGTCCTACAGAATGAATCCAAACATCTCAAATTTTGGCATTAATAAAGCATTGACATTAAAAGAATGAATTCGACAGAAAGGGAAACATTCAAAACTTTGAATAATTTCAAAATGATTTTCTTCTCTGTTCTAGATCGCCTACCGATTGTCCTTCTAAACTTTGAAATAAACGTATTCACAAACAAGCGGCTTTAATTCTTACTTTGAGATGGTCAATTTGATATGAACATCATATGGGAGAAACTGTATTAGGAGATATATTCTTTATATAATTCTCTCTCTCTCTCTCTCTCTCTCTCTCTCTCTCTCTCTCTCTCTCTGCAGGGAGCAGCAACAATTGACTAACGTAGTCCCTAATACGCGGCCTGGCCGAAAGACGATCCTTAGTTTACATGAATCTTAATCATCCAATTTCTGCCTCGTCGGACTAAGGGATCGAACCCTGGTAACTCAAGTTTTACGACAAAAGAGAGAGAGAGAGAGAGAGAGAGAGGAGAGCGAGAGAGAGAGAGAGAGAGAGAGAGAGAGAGAGAGAGAGAGAGAGAGAGAGAGATAATATTCATTTCTTAAAATACATTACAAAACTATATAATTATTCATATACATTTTACTTCGCTCGAGCTCTCGATCGATTGAGAAAAGCTTTTAGTCCAATGGGGAAAAAAGAGATAAGGAAGATTACACACAACTCTTTATGGTGTAAATTGCCTTGACGCACCGAGGATCAAGTTAAGAAAGGTCACAGATTCTAGAAAGCTAGCAGAGGTCAAGTTCAAAAGGTTAACTAGTGCGCAAGAGATCATCAAGTGGAACTGGTAATCACAAATAAGATTCTATAAAATCCTATTGTAATTAACTAGCCACTAGCAGTATCCAAGTGTCTTGCCTCAGGATTATTTTTATTATTGAATTACCTTTATCATTAATGTTATTATTATCATAATTTCAGTGGGTCAGGGGTTAGAGGGGCCGTTGTATAAAAAATAGTAATTTATTATAAATTGTTTCAATATACAGCGATTACTATCATTATAATTAGTGGAGTTACATAGTATTGTGAGAAAATGTGATTATTTTCAAATCTACCGTTGATTGCATTAGGAATTATGATTTCTTAAACAAACTAAAAAGGTTAAACAGCTGACATCAATATAATAATTGTAATTATTATCATCATTCTTCAATGAAATACGGCCGTTACATAAATTGCATTGGCATAGTACGTGCATTCATATATACGTAAATGGTCTGTAGATAAATGCGCAAGAAATTGAATTAATGTTTTTTTTTTCTCCATCTAGAGATTCAAATGTTATTGATTATTCATTACTGTTCATAGCATACCTAACCCCAGTCGCTATCATTGAGCTTAGCTGTTTTGTTCGGTAGAAATAAATGGATTTGGGACTGAACATGTAGGGAAAAAGTTCTATGGAGGAATGTACTATGGAAGGCGTATTAGTGAATATATGCTAGGGATGAAGATACAAAATGCAAAAAAAAGAAAAAAAAATACTTAGGAGTATGCATTGGAGAGAAAATAATTAGGGGGGTGGTGGCCTATTATAAACGTCTCTGACTGGAGATCACCGGACTGGGGTTCAAGTACGCTCAAACTCGATAGTTTTTTGTAGTGTCTGCAATCTTTTCATCCTTGGGAGCTTAGGATGAGGGCTTTGCGGTAGCCTATAGGTCGACCTGCTAAGTCATCAGCAGCCATTGCCTGGCCCTCTATGGTCTTAGATTAGGTGGAGAAGGGGTTTGGGCGCTGATCATATGCATATATACTCAGTCTCTAGGGTATTGTCCTACTAACAAGGGCAATGTCACTGCCCCTTGCCTCTACCATTCACGGTGGCCTTTAAACCCTTACATTAGTACTGGGGCAGGTAGAAACAAAGACTGAATACTACAAAGTAAGTATTAAGAAAAAATATTAAGGAAGGAATGCTGTGGGAAATTACTGGGGAGGATTAAAAATGAAACAAATATTAAGGAGTAAATACTATTTAATCATGGAGACATAAGGTTTTTCATAAGTTAGAGTGAAAAAAAACATAAATAGTCACTATTTTGAGAATGAAGAGGAAAAAGAGGAGACAAAAACACCCATATAGATGAGATTGATGTTAAGTAACGATAGTTCAACTCCGATATGTGATACCATTAAAGATGAACCTGATTTTATTTTTTTTCAGATTCGGTGGTTCATTGTCAAAAAATTCATATTAATCGTAATGTATATATATATATATATATATATATATATATATATATATATATATATATATATATATATATATATGCATATATATATATATATATATATATACATATATATATATATACATATATATATATATATATATATATATATATATATATATATATATATATATATATATATATATATATACATGTTGCGTTTATGGATCTGGAGAAAGCGTATGATAGAGTTGATAGGGAAGCAATGTGGAATGTGATGAGGTTATATGGAGTTGGTGGAAGGTTATTGCAAGCAGTGAAAAGTTTCTACAAAGGTAGTAAAGCATGTGTTAGAATAGGAAATGAATTGAGTGATTGGTTTCCGGTTAGAGTGGGGCTGAGACAGGGATGTGTGATGTCGCCGTTGTTGTTTGCGGATGATACTGTACTGGTTGCAAACACAGAAGAGAAGCTTGACCGACTAGTGACAGAATTTGGAATGGTGTGTGAGAGAAGGAAGTTGAGAGTTAATGTGGGTAAGAGTAAGGTTATGAGATGTACGAGAAGGGAACGTGGTGCAAGGTTGAATGTCATGTTGAATGGAGAGTTACTTGAGGAGGTGGATCAGTTTAAGTACTTGGGGTCTGTTGTTGCAGAAAATGGTGGAGTGGAAGCAGATGTACGTCAGAGAGTGAATGAAGGTTGCAAAGTGTTGGGGGTAGTTAAAGGCGTAGTAAAAAATAGAGGGTTGGGCATGAATGTAAAGAGAGTTCTATATGAGAAAGTGATTGTACCACCTGTGATGTATGGATCGGAGTTGTGGGGAATGAAAGTGATGGAGAGACAGAAATTGAATGTGTTTGAGATGAAGTGTCTAAGGATGATGGCTGGTGTATCTCGAGTAGATAGGGTTAGGAACAAAGTGGTGAGGGTGAGAACGGGTGTAAGAAATGAGTTTGGCCATGTTGAGAGAATGGAAAATGGCTGTCTGCTAAAGAAGGTGATGAATGCAAGAGAGAAGTACAAGAGGAAGGCCAAGGTTTGGGTGGATGGATGGAGTGAAGAAAGCTCTGGGTGATAGGAGGATAGATGTGAGAGCGGCAAGAGAGCATGCTAGAAATAGGAATGAATGCCGAGCGATTGTGACGCAGTTCTGGTAGGCCCTGCTGCTCCCTCCGGTGCCTTAGATGACCGCGGAGGTAGCCGCAGTAGGGGATTCAGCATTATGAAGCTTCATCTGTGGTGGATAACGGGGGAGGGTGGGCTATGGCACCCTAGCAGTACCAGCTGAACTCGGTTGAGTCCCTTGTCAGGCTGGGAGGAACGTAGAGAGTAGAGGTCCCCTTTTTGTTTTGTTTCATTTGTTGATGTCGGCTACCCCCCCAAAATTGGGGGAAGTGCCTCGGTATATGTATGTATGTATGTATATAGATACATTATATATACATATATATATACATATATACACACACACATATATATATATATATATATATATATATATATATATATACATATATGTATACATATACATATATGTATACATATATATATAGATATATACATATATATATATATATATATAGATAGATAGATAGATAGATAGATAGATACATATATATGTATATTACATATATATATATATATATATATATATATATATATATATACTGTATATATATATATACATATATATATAAAGATACATATATATATATATATATATATATATATATATATATATATATATATACATACATATATACATATGTATATAAATATATGCATAAATATACATAAATATCCAGATATATATATATATATATATATATATATATATATATATATATATATATATATATATATATTTATATACATGCACTGTCATGACACAGTAAAAATGGATTATTACTACTCAGTGTGGTGACCTTGATGACGCTGTATTTATTTACCGGTTATGATGATTTTAATCATGCTGATGCTGATAGGATTTTTTTTTTTACCCGTTATTGTGGCTTTTGATTATTCTGAAAAAAAGAAGAATTGATATTTCGTTTACTTGTCACTACAATTTTGGTTTAACCGTACATTAAAATCGGAACTAATTGAAAGTTTTAACTGCAGTTATATTCAAGGAATTCCCATTTACGCTATGAAACTGGTGATGACAATGAAAACGATAATAGTTTAATGAGGCCAAAAAGGCACGAATATTGTTTATCTACACTGGTAAAAAAAACCGTAATTTTAATCGGAAATTCTCCGTAAGAATATACTGTTCTGAGCCGTATTTCAGTAAAATACAGGCTACCGTAATTTTACCACACTTTGTTATTATATTTTACGGGTGGTGGCCGTAATATCACTCCTTTAAGTCAATATATCCATTTTTAAAACGGTAAATGTCTGGCAACATTTATTCCAGGATTTTTACCGTTTTATATACATTTAACAGTGTACCTTAAAAAGAAATTTATAATGAAAATAATTAATATTCCATACAGCTTTACCAAAAGATATTTTAAGAACAAATGTAATCAGAGAAGTTTTAAAAATGTCCCGAGACAGAACCTTAACCAAAGATGATCAAAAGACATTAACACCTACCGAACGTCTCGGGTAATTGCACAAAGGACAATTAAGAAAGAATATCGAAGCAAATCCTCAAAGGTCCGTTTAATCATACGACAAAGATTTAGCATAAGTAATGATATGGCTCCTTTACATTTCCCGACTGCCAGAAGATGATTCCTAATATTTACGAAGATATCTATATCTTTCTTTTCCTCTCCTGTCCTCTTCCACTGATATTATACAAACACAATCAGGATCTGCATATATAGAGTAAAGTAATAATAAACTAACAACATTTTGAAAGAATTATGATTATCATTAACAATGAGATAAATTCTGATGCCTAGTCTCCAGAATTTTGATATAATAAATGTTCAATGCTATTGGTAGAGTTGTGCTATAAATCCAATTTGTTATTACTTATAAATATACCCGGTAATGTATAATACTTTTGAGGATTCCCTTCACATTTTTGTTCTATATTTTCCTAACATAATTGTATATATATATATATATATATATATATATATATATATATATATATATATATATATATATATATATCATATATATACATATATATATATATATATATATATATATATATATATATATATATACGTATATATATATATATATATGTATGTATATATATATATATATATATATATATATATGTATATATATATATATATATATATATATACATATATACACATATATATATATATATATATATATATTGTACTGTATATAACATATATATGTATATATACAGCAATACATACTCAGCATATATATATACTGTATATACTGAATACAGTCTAAATATATATATATATATATATATATATATATATATATATATATATATATATATATATATATATATATACTGTATATACTGAATACAGTCTAAATATATATATATATATATGTTTTGTTTCTTGTTGTTGTCGGCTACCCCCCAAAATTGGGGGAAGTGCCTTTGGTATATGTATGATATGTATATATATATATATATATATATATATATATATATATATATATATATACACAAAGTATGTATGTA
>NC_090735.1:119328553-119338553 GCF_036898095.1 Palaemon carinicauda | reverse complement strand
CACAAATTGAGTACCTAATAAATTACCTGTTACGTTCGTTCTAGCACCTAAAAGACTGGTGGGAAGGAAATATAAAAGACCATGATTATTTTCATTCACTTAACGAAGAAACTAATGCTGAAAATAAGAAATCCTGATTGCATAAGGGAAATATTATCAAGCTCACTTTTTAATCCACCATTAATATAATCCATTACAAAACAAACTGACGCAGCGACATTAAAGTATATATCGATGGTTCAGTTTGTTTGAAAAAAATATGCATAACATTAATTCTATTATTAGAGAAATATATATGAGACGAAAGACTAAAAAATCAGAATTTCGTCTGAATAAGTCTATGAACGGACGAATTGTCGGTCAGGAAGGAAGAGGAAACAGGTTGAAAGACAGCATATGTCAAGGAGGCAAGTTGGAGTGTTTGAATTGGATGGAGCAATGAATAGTAGATCAGCATTTATGGAAAAAAGGAATTTCACTTTGCGAGATTCTGAATGAAGACATAAACTCAGAATATAAGATGCATAATGGACGAGAGGAGAAAACGGTTGGAAACACAACAAGACAGCCGTTCCTGGTCTACAGCTAGAGAGTTATGAGGGTCCTTTGACTGGCCAGACAGTACTACATTGGATCTTTCTCTCTGATTACGGTTCTTTCCCTTTGCCTACACAGACACCGAATCGTCTGGCCTATTCTTTACAGATTCTCTTCTCTCATCATACACCTGACAACACTGAGATTACCAAACAATTCTTCTTCTCCCAAGGGGTTAACTACTGCACTGTGGCTACTTTCCTCTTGGTAAGCGTAGAAGAGGCTCTTTAGATATGGTAAGCAGCTCTTCTAGGAGAAGGACACTCCAAAATCAAACCATTGTTCTCTAGTCTTGGGTAGTGCCATAGCCTCTGTACCATGGTCTTCCACTATCTTGGGTTAGAGTTCTCTTGCTTGAGGGTACACTCGGGCACACCGGTCTATATAGTTTCTCTTCCTCTTATTTTGTTAAAGTTTTTATAGTTTATATTGGAAATATTTATTTCAATGTTTTTACTGTTCCTAGAATATTTTATTTTTCTTTGTTTCCTTTCCTCACTGGGCTATTTTCCTTGTTGGGGCCCCTGGGCTTATAGCATCCTGCTTTTCCAACTACAGTTGTAGCTTAGCATTTAATAATAATAATAATGATAATAATAATACTGCAGGACAAAGGCCTCAGACATGTCCTTATTCATGTCTGGGGTTTGGCCAGTTTTTATCACCACGCTGGCCAACTGCGGATTGGTGATGATGGGAGACTTTTCTCTGATCGCTAACAACAAACCAACCTAGTATGGATGGCTCTAACTATTACAGCTTTGCTGATCATAGCAATACACAAAGCCTTTCACGACGTTAAGGTACCCTACTGAAAATACAGATTGGAAAGACAAGAGTGCGAATTGGATAACGTTGCCAGTTCTTATTTCGACCTAATTAAAGAAGCTGAAGCTTCAAATAGCACGTTACGATGTTTTGAGATAAGAAAAAGGAGTAAAGAAGCCGAGCAGGATCTCCCAAGGACGCATGCGCGACACGGGATTGAGGACCTGGATGGCCGAGGAAGAAGGTCGATGGAAATTAAAGCCAGTGTTTTTATGTCCAGTTGACTTCATTGGATTTTATCATTATCTCTCTCTCTCTCTCTCTCTCTCTCTCTCTCTCTCTCTCTCTCTCTCTCTCTCTCTCTCTCTCTAATGGAGTACTAATTACTTGCTCTCCCAGAATACCATGTGTTTTTTTAAGTCATGAAATATACGCATAGGAGTAATTGTATACTCAAATATCCACAAAGCATTCAACCTGTCTGCCTTTTGGTTTGTAACTTTATACTTTTTTATAATTTATCTATTCAATTACTATTGATGGATTATTCTTATTTGCCACCTATGTAATGTTCGTGAATATCTCAAATTTCTACGTCTATCTATCAATCAAGCACTGCAGTAAATTTATCTAGTCCACCCTCTAATTCTTTGTTGTTGGGGGAAAAAATGTATACTATATACCCTTTTAGCCGTGTCTACGTATCTACATATCCATAGATTGTAATATAGTTTTCCGTCTGTATATATAACTATCTGGCCTTGATATGTGTCCTTTCTTCCTTCCGGTCCGACTTCCAAACATACCCAGAAGGCGATGCCATCTTTTTCCTGGAGTGGCAGAGCGCCTTTAAATAAAATTTCCTTCCCATTTCAGATCAAATCGTCGGTTCCATAACATTTCGTCTCGACTTTCAATAAAAGATTGATATGTCCTTTTAATAGTGTTGCATTTCCCTTCATTTTAGAAAGATAATGATCTCCGTGAGGATATATCACTCCTCTTCTGGTCGAAATAATCACTAAAGATACGTAGAATTTGGAAACAGGAGATAAGAAAGTTTAATTTTTTTATTTTATATCTATTGATCGTAGACTGAGGATGTTGTAATTTTTTCTCTCCGTATAATAAATTGAGTTTATTGATGCTAACACTTTTTGTATGTGTACGAGTGCTGGAGAATTATTATCTAACTATATTCATGTAGTTATTACTTGAGATGTAAATAGTAGATATACGATATGATTTTTTTAATAACACTTAAAAGAATTTACTATCAAAATGTACTATTAAAATGTGAAGTATACTAGACGCATGTGGTAAAGAAACTTAATTGTTTTCCAGCTAGCTGAAAATAGGTTAGCTGAAAGTGTATTGAAAATATGAAGAAGTACTTTACGATACATTCTGAACTGTTATTTTTAAAATGAAATACTATAAATAAACACGCTGTCAAGATATATACGAATAAAGAACCTGCAATGAATAAGATTTATTTATCGTAATCACCATCAACCACCAATAAGATAAGCTAATTGTAGTGAATGGTAAATATTGTGAATACTATTCGAAGATGTTCTTGCAATGAATGCTTTTATGTTGAACAGCCCTGACATGTCTCACTTTACAGATTGTATATTATGATAGATTTTTTCTAATGTTATTATTTCTGATCTTTCAGCATTTTATATTCTTTATTCATCACTTCTCATATATATTTATTTCCTTTTTTCCTTTCCTTGGGATATTTCTCTCTGTTGAAAGCCCTAGGGCTTATAGCATAATGCTTTTCCAAATATGGCATTAGCTTAGATAATAATAATAATAATAATAATAATAATAATAATAATAATAATAATAATAATAATAATAATAATAATAATAATAATAATAATGACTAAAAGTTTCATTCAGGCACCGTCCACAAATACATACTGCCCATATGAATTAAGGTTATCAAACTTGAAAGTTGGAAAAGGAAGTAATAAAAAAAAATTCGAAATTTATTATCAATTTAAGTCTTGATCTATTTACGAATTTATTATCTATTACTTTTCAATTGCACTCTGGATGTTGTATACATGTCAGAATATTAGTTATGCAAATGCTCTCTTATCAATAAACATTCACCATGTCACCTACTGCTATTTTAAACAACCATTAAGTTTTCGTTTTCCCCAATTTATTAGGTTTTAGTCTTTTCACGCCCCCCCCCCTCTCTCTCTCTCTCTCTCTCTCTCTCTCTCTCTCTCTCTCTCTCTCTCTCTCTCTCTCTCTTTATGAGAAAGAAATTGCGCCTCCCAAAAGTAATTCTGAGGCTTTTATCTTTTATTAAGTGAGGACAATTTCAACTTGATTTGCTATACTGCTTTGACGTAAGCTAATTTTTATTGACTTATAATTACGGTTTGATTTGATTTCATCCTTATATCTAATTTATCTTATTTATTTCATAATATAATTTTCAGGGTTGTGGCAAAGACAGAAGATAACACAGAAAAAAAGCATAAAATACCATTTGTTAAAAGAAAAAAAATAATACAACAAATTTCCCATGTCAGATTTCTTCCCCTAGGCGACAACAGAAACTTAACATAAAACTGGGGCAAAAAAGCTCTCTCTCTCTCTCTCTCTCTCTCTCTCTCTCTCTCTCTCTCTCCTCTCTCTCTCTCTCTCTCTCTCTCTCTCTCTCTCTCTCTCTCTCTCTCTCTCTCTCTCTCTCAATAAATAAATAAACAAATAGGCTGGATTCGTATAAAACTCTCAATTAAACAAACTATACTTCAGGTCGACAATACTGGACATATATTTTGGAATTAACATTGCCATATAAGTATTCATAATGAGTTCGTTACAAGTATCATTCAGCCTGTGTAATCAATACATATGCGTAGCCACAATTCTATTGTATACGTGATATTTGTGTAACTCAAGAGTTTATATATATATATATATATATATATATATATATATATATAAGCCTATATATAGTGCTTATATATATATATATATATATATATATATATATATATATATATATATATATACTGTATATATATTATATTTATATACTGTCTATATACACACAGTATATATATATATTATATATATATATATATATATATATATATATATATATATATATATATATATTTATATATATATATATATATATACATACATATATATATATATGGGTGTGTGTGTGTGTGTGTGTGTGATTGAGTGTGTGTATGTGTTTGCATTTATTTCATGTATTTCTACGAAAATTAAAATATCCAGACGCTTAGCTACATGGCATTCTTGATAAACAGTTATGCTTGATAAAACTACTCTGAAATCACTAGTAAAAATAAACAAAAATTCAACGATGAAGAGAGGGAACTAGTACCAAGAGAGCCCTGTTTTTTCCTGGCTGAAGGTTGGCAGTAGAGTAAATGTTTTTGACTTAGCGAAGTTTATTAGCATACTTAATGGCGATTCCCCCTTTCCATGGGCTGAATTCGCTGGGTAATGAACTGTGCAAGAGGTGCCGCTGGTGCAGATTTTTTCGTGCTCCCTCCTTTGTACGCCTTCAAATTATTGACTTTTCTTTCCAGGTCTCTCGCCATGCACGTACACACACACATACACACGTTTTCAAATGTGTGTTTGTAAGTAGATTTTATATACTTGTTTTGTACGATATACTGTATATATATATATATATATATATATATATATATATATATATATATATATATATATATATATAAATTACTAATACATTATGAATAAGCATTATATATATTAATATTCATATTTTCACTGTATATATATATATATATATATATATATATATATATATATATATATATATATATATATATATAATGTGTGTGTATGCAAAATAACCATAGGGAAAATAAAAATCAAATACATGAGATTGAGTCCTAACTAATTCAGTTTAACTTCTTCAGAGCCCTCTGTAGAAGTATCCGAAACTCGTCAGGACCTAGTCTTAAATTTTCTATTTTCCTTCTCCCAATGGTTCTTATCCATCTGAGCATCACGTTTCACTGTGAGTTTATAAACAAATATATATATACATATATATATATATATATATATATATATATACATATATATATATATATATATATATATATATATATATATATATATACATATATGTATATATATATATATATATATATATATATATATATATATATATATATATATATATATACACACACACACATGAATTCATATCTCTCTCTCTCTCTCTCTCTCTCTCTCTCTCTCTCTCTCTCTCTCTCTCTCTCTCTCTTTCTCTTTATATATATATATATATATATATATATATATATATATATATAAATATATATATATACACACACATAAAAACACATACATCCGTAATACATAAACGCCTAAATATGCATGAATACATACAGAGAGAGAGAGAGAGAGAGAGAGAGAGAGAGAGAGAGAGAGAGAGAGAGAGAGAGAGAGAGAGAGAGAGAGAGAGGAGTTCTAAATCTTCAGTATTCGTAAATTTCCTCCATAATGGAAGTCTCACAAATAAGAACCGTAAATGAGGATTCATCACGAACAGCAAATCCGAAGGGACTTTCCAACCCTAGGTTGGCAATCTTCTTTGGCAATATTCTGCCGAAAATGGAGTTTCCTTTCGTAAATGCCAGCGATAATGCAAGGGAATAAGAGAGTTTGCCCATTTGGTTTTACCATAAACAATCTCATATCAGAGTGGATTTTCTCTTCTCTTCCGAAGGAATGGCGTTATTGTTTCGTCAAGTTTGTGGTTATATATTTTATCTGTATAGTTCTAATATATAGATGACGTAAGTGATAATAATAATAATAATAATAATAATAATAATAATAATAATAATAATAATAATAACACAAACAACAACTTTTGCTACTTAAAGAAGTGAATTTGTCTTTAATCAATCATGCAAGAAGCAGGTTGGTCACTAGAAAGTTATTGGGACTTTGACTGGTCAGATAGTATTACACTGGATCCTTCTTTAGGTACGGAGGAATTTTCTTTTGCCTACGCATCCGGCGAATAGTCAGGCTTATTCTTTATACATTATCCTCTTTTCTCATACACATGACGACATTACAATAAATGCAAATTCATCTTCACTCAAGGGGTTAACTACTGCACTGTAATTGTTCAGTGGCTACTTTCCACTTGGTAAGGATAGACGAGACTTTTTATCTATGGTAAGCAGCTCTTCTAAGAGAAGGACATCCTTTTCTAGTCTTAGGTAGTGTCATACCCTCTGTATCATGGTCCTTGAATTATAGTTCTCTAACTTGAGGTTACATTCAGGCACACTATTGTGCGAGGCGCCAGTTAAGTGATAACTGAGAGGCGAGGTGAATGTAACTAAGCTTTATTAAACAGACATCGTGCTTAAATACCATGACTTATGAGCAAGAATGTCACAAGAATTCAAACACAATGAAACATTAGCTATCAGGTTTATACAGGTTGGTTTATTAACAGTGCAGGGAAGAGCGAATAAGATAAAAAGGAAAACCGTTACAGTGTACGAGCGTGTTTCCAATCTGTTTCCTTTCCTCAATGGGCTTTTTCCATGTTGGAGCCCTTGTGCTTGTAGCATCTGGCTTTTCATACAACGATTGTAGCTTAGCTATTATCAACAATATAACCTCATCATTTTTCTCGATGACAAATCTTCAAAAAAGAAACATATTGCGCATTTTACCTTTGGTGCCTTTTTTCCAGACGGAAATTT
Organism: Palaemon carinicauda; assembly: GCF_036898095.1. NCBI lineage: Eukaryota > Metazoa > Arthropoda > Malacostraca > Decapoda > Palaemonidae > Palaemon > Palaemon carinicauda. The sequence continues at coordinate 119,331,411 of NC_090735.1, read as the reverse complement.
CTTAAATCGATATATATATATATATATATATATATATATTATCATCATTATTATTATTGTTATTATTATTATTATTATTATTACTAGCCGAGCTACAACCCTAGTTGGAAAAGCAAAATGCTATAAGCCCAAGGGCTCCAATAGGGAAAAATAGCCCAGTGAGGAAAGGAAATAAGGAAATAAACAAATGATAAGAACAAATTAACAATAAATCATTCTAAAAAATATTATATATATATATATATATATATATATATATATATATATATATATATATATATATACATATATATATATGTGTGTGTGTGTGTGTGTGAGAGAGAGAGAGAGAGAGAGAGAGAGAGAGAGAGAGAGAGAGAGCAACTAAAATTGAGCAAGGTTGAGTGCAGATAACATTTAGATAAAGAAAATAAAAATAATACATGAAATGTGGTTTATGAAATTTAAATGAATTAATATAAGCTATACCAAAATGGAAATACTATAGGAATTCATGTACAAAAAGTTAAAAGGAAGGAATAAAACTTAATAAACGGAAAGAAAGAAATTAAAGACAAAATATAAATGATAAGAATAAATGTTGGAGAGAAGGAGATATAAACGGTATAGTAAGGAAACGATAATCATTGAATATAATATATAAAAGGAATATGCAGAGAAAATATGTATCAAGGCACATGTTTGAATAGAAAAATAAAGCTTAAGCAGAGCATGACATAAAAAAAAAAAAACAGAAAAAAATGTACAAAAATTCATACATCATGGCGAGCAAACAAGCTGAAAGGAAAAAGCGAAGTGGAAATGTAAGAAAATGAAAGAAAAATGCATACTATATCTCGGTCAAAGAGAAGTCTAAAATATGTGTGCAGGGGACGAAGCATACCTGGAAATGTTCACGGAATAAACCCATTCCTTTCCCACCCCTCGTATGCACATTCGTCAAAAAATGATTATACATATATATATATATATATATATATATATATATATATATATATATATATATATATATATATATATATATAATACTCCTTTCCCACCCCTCATATGCACATTCGTCAAAAAATGATTATATATATATATATATATATATATATATATATATATATATATATATATATATATATATATATATATATATATATATATATATATATACATATGCATATATACTTATATACATATATACACATATATACAATATATATATATATATATATATATATATATATATATATATATATATATATATATACATGTGAGGTGCCGGTGATGGGAGATGAGAATGAGAGAGAGATTACAATAGAGGAAGTGCGGAGAGCACTAGATGAAACGAGAGTAGGAAAAGCGTCTGGTATGGATGGTGTGAGAGCTGAGATGTTGAAGGAAGGGAGTGTGACTGTACTTGAATGGTTGGTGTGATTGTTTAATATGTGTTTTGTGTTGTCAATGGTACCAGTAGATTGGGTTTGTGCATGTATTGTACCACTATATAAGGGTAAGGGAAATGTGCATGAGTTTTGTAATTCAAGAGGTATTAGTTTGTTGAGTGTAGTTGGAAAAGTGTATGGTAGAGTAATGATTAATAGAATTAAGAATAAAACAGAGAATGTAATCTTAGAAGTAGAGGGTGGTTTTAGAAGAGGTAGGGGATGTATAAATCAGATTTTTACAGTAAGGCAGATACACGAGAAATATTTATCAAAAGGTAAGGAGGTGTATGTTGCGTTTATGGATCTGGAGAAAGCGTATGATAGAGTTGATAGGGAAGCAATGTGGAATGTGATGAGGTTATATGGAGTTGGTGGAAGGTTGTTGCAAGCAGTGAAAAGTTTCTACAAAGGTAGTAAAGCATGTGTTAGGATAGGAAATGAAGTGAGTGATTGATTTCCGGTGAGAGTGGGGCTGAGACAGGGATGTGTGATGTCGCCGTGGTTGTTTAACTTGTATGTTGATGGAGTGGTGAGAGAGGTGAATGCTCGAGTGCTTGGACGAGGATTAAAACTGGCAGACGAGAATGACCATGAATGGGAGGTAAATCAGTTGTTGTTTGCGGATGATACTGTACTGGTTGCAGACACAGAAGAGAAGCTTGGCCGATTAGTGACAGAATTTGGAAGAGTGTGTGAGAGAAGGAAGTTGAGAGTTAATGTGGGTAAGAGTAAGGTTATGAGATGTACGGGAAGGAACGTGGGTGCAAGGTTAAATGTCATGTTGAATGAAGAGTTACTTGAGGAGGTGGATCAGTTTAAGTACTTGGGGTCTGTTGTTGCAGCAAATGGTGGAGTGGAAGCAGATGTACGTCAGAGAGTGAATGAAGGTTGCAAAGTGTTGGGGGCAGTTAAGGGAGTAGTAAAAAATAGAGGGTTGGGCATGAATGTAAAGAGAGTTCTATATGAGAAAGTGATTGTACCAACTGGGATGTATGGATCGGAGTTGTGGGGAATGAAAGTGATGGAGAGACAGAAATTGGATGTGTTTGAGATGAAGTGTCTAAGGAGTATGGCTGGTGTATCTCGAGTAGATAGGGTTAGGAACGACGAGGTAAGAGTGAGAACGGGTGTAAGAAATGAGTTAGCAGCTAGAGTGGATATGAATGTGTTGAGGTGGTTTGGCCATGTTGAAAGAATGGAAAATGGCTGTCTGCTAAAGAAGGTGATGAATGCAAGAGTTGATGGGAGAAGTACAAGAGGAAGGCCAAGGTTTGGGTGGATGGATGGAGTGAAGAAAGCCCTGGGTGATAGGAGGATAGATGTGAGAGAGGCAAGAGAGCGTGCTAGAAATAGGAATGAATGGCGAGCGATTGTGACGCAGTTCCGGTAGGCCCTGCTGCTTCCTCCGGTGCCTTAGATGACCGC
>NC_090735.1:119318553-119326053 GCF_036898095.1 Palaemon carinicauda | reverse complement strand
TACTTCCGAGATGATATTTTATCTTAGATAATAGGGATTTCATTAGAAACTGTTTTTATCAAGTGAATAGGAATAATTTCTAATTTTAGTTAATTTCTACAATACATGGACACTTCTAATTCTATTACAAAGAAGCATTTTGGAAAGACGTACGAATCACATGACTGTTATGAAGTTCGAACCAAAAGGGGTTATTTAAGGAGAGTGGTACACCGTGAAAAAATTACACAATATGGTTGGACAACCTATTGAATACTCCTCTACTAAAGATAAGTTCCCTTCAGTTTCTGAAAGGGAAACTTTATTACCTTTGTTCTCGGTTAGCTCTAATCTCGATAAGTGATAGAAGTGTTTAAATCTAGTAGCATTTTTAGGTGTTAGTCCATAGATCAGTGCTTTGGTCACTTGGTCCATTCTTCTAATAGTTAGGTCTAGTAGAGTTTTAGCTTGAATCATGGTAACTGCAAAAGTTGAACAACCTGCATAAACGCTGTTTTTGTCACTAGGTCTATCACAAAGCCTATCCTTTTATGTATCCTGCTGTTAAGGTCATGTTAATTATCGAACTGTTAATCTAAACCAGTTGCATAATATAGACTAGTGCTCTTGCCTGAAAGCAGCACTCAAGTGTCTTTTATAGTTGATAAATTGAATACTATCACTGAGAATTCTCTGGATTTAGTATAGACTGCTGTTACATCGGAAATGGAGTAATCTGTTGATCGAAACCAATTTTTTAATATACATCAGTGCTCTTGTCTGAAAGCAGCACCTACGTGTCTTTTGTGTATTATTAAGAATTTCCATATTTTTTATAGGCAAGTGTAGATCGAGATGTAAAGATTTAGACTATAAAATATTTAAGTATTATGCGCGAAGTAAAACCTTTTTAATACCGATTTATTTCACTAAATGATATTTTGTAAAAGTGTAAATTCTCTTTAAATATGTAAGAAAGTACTGTTTTGTGAGTCATTTGTAATATTTAAACTTTTGACTTTTTTGTATAACTGTTATCCACCTCGAGTTGAGTCATTATTATTCTTAAAACTATTTAATTATTAGATTTAAAGAACTGTAAGTTGGAGCATTTTAGAATTTTATTTCCTTGTGCGTAAAATCAACCAGAAATAATGTAACAACTACTACCACTATTAATAAAACTCTTATAGTTTTTATAATTGCTGTTATCATCAATATGTCTTTTCATCCTTATCATTATTGTTCTTGTTATCATAATCATTGATATTATACTTATTATGATGATCACTAGTTTTATTGTTATTATTATCAAATCCCATCCTCATTGAATAACAAGGACAATGAAAAGGGTTCTGTTCATAAACGATAAAAATCACATAACCATAGCGAAGATTTTTTGAAAAATACTCTCTCTCTCTCTCTCTCTCTCTCTCTCTCTCTCTCTCTCTCTGCTCTCTCTCTCTCTCTCTCTCTCTCTCTCTCTCTCTCTCTCTCTCTCTACAAAAATTTTAGCAAAACTTAAAGTTCCCTGCAATTTTTACAATGGATTCTCATTGCTCAAATTTTTGGGTCCTTTCATCCAGCATCTTTTAAAACGTAAATCTTCATTCTACGTTGATTATTATTATTATCATTATTTACTATTATCAGCATATTTTTTAAATATAACTTCTGATGCTATTTTTTTTTTTGTTGTTGTTACTATTAACACCATAAAATACTTCACGTGGATGTCATGAAGTAATTTAACAGAGCTTCATTTCTCATCCCTCAAATGAGCTCAAATAAAGTCAATGTTTAAAAAAAGGGTGGAAATAAGAGAAAAATTAAACAAATTAAAAAAGTGGAATAGACAGGAAAGTAAAAAAAAAAATCATTAAAAGCAACATAACAAAAGGAGTAAATACAACATCTTATCTGTCATTGTCCTCTACTTTCCTCGAGAGAAAATAACGGATAAAAAGGAGTAAATAAAAAATCTTATTTGTCATTGTCTTCTACTTTCCTCGAGTGAAAGTAACTGACAAAAAGGTGTAAATAGAACATCTTATTTGTCATTGTCCTCTACTTTCCTCGAGTGAAAATAACGTATAAAAAGGGGTAAATAGAACATCTTATTTGTCATTGTCTTCTACTTTCCTCGAGTGAAAATAACGGATAAAAAGGAAAATAAAAAAACAGGGTCGCAGTTTGCGAAAAAAGAAATTCCAAAGAGGTACAGAAAACGGAAAAGAAAAAGCAAACGTTCTTTGCACGCCGTAAGACTTCGGTCAAGGATCCTAAAAAGACGTTTGATGACTTCTCTATTGAGCTTGGTTTCCCATTTCCCCACCATTCACTGCTGTTTCATTCATTTTTCACGAGAACAATGAGCGAAGGAAATAGAGGAGGTGTGAAAAGAAAATGCTTACGTTTTGTCCACTCGTGTTATTTTATCTTGTGTTCAAATTTATTTATATTTTGAATTAAGGCTGAGAGATAGGGGAAGTTCATTCAATGTAATATGCCACAGTCATTTAAGTTTTTCTTGCATAGAAAGAACATACACACACACACACACACACACACACATATATATATATATATATATATATATTATATATCTATATATATATATATATACTGTATATATATATATATATATATATATATATATATATATATATATATATATATATATATATACCTGTATATATATACTGTATATGCAGAAGAAACACAGGGAAAATAAAAATATGAAATATAAGATTAAGTCCTGACTAGCTTCGTGATACTCCTTCAGAGGACTGATTTATTGAGAGAGGTTTCTTTACATTTTATAGGGACAGTAAACTTACGAACATACATATAGAGACTCACAGAACAATGACGCTCCCATACCAGCTACCTGAGCTGTTATCAGGTGTTTACTGGGCGGAGATCAAACCTCATTAGACACCCGACTGGATCAGATTACTAGGTATTACACAATATTATTGTTTCAACAGATTTCAAAAGCTGAAGTTTAAAGATTAGGAGTAGCAGTACTGTAACACCCAACAAAACGATAAGAAAACCTGGAAGTTGGCAGTAATGTGCAAAAAGAGTAGTAATTACTAACATCATGGCACTCCAAACGAGTAAAACGTACTCATTCGAGAGACTAGACCACTAAATGTAGATACCATTCTAAAACAGAGTACAGGGCGTTTAGTAACTAATCCATTCTTAGCATTAACATGTTTTAGCCTAAAAGGGAGGACTAGATTCATGCAACACCTACCGATGGGACCCCACCTAATACAAATTTTCGGCAAGAATGAAAGGATAGTTATCTTTGTGTAATGTTGTCTGCTAAAGCATGACAAAAATGTAATGCTTCCATAATGACTGAATAAATAATCAGAAAGATGTGGCATGAATATTATAACCTCTAGGACAGTGATGTCACAATCTCCTTGGTATGGATATCACTATCCATAGGTCACCAATATCACAAAATCTAAGTTTGAAGATCGCAATCTATGGGGCATGCTTATCACGAATTTTATGGCATGATTATGACAATGCATAAGGATTTGAATATCATAATTGCAAGACATGAATATCACGGTCCCTTTGGATGGATGAAAAGGGAAGGAGTAAACAGAATATAAAAATAGAAGAAAATTCAACAACTTATAAAGCTTCCATTGATTATTTTTTTTAGATTACAAGCAGCTGTTTACTCATTTTATTAGTATCATATATTTTTGCTGGAGTTATTTAAAATCAGCTTAAATGGTGATGCAGCTACATAGGATATAGATAGAAAAAATAAAACTTTTGCATTGGTGACAAAACTTGTTTCAAGTATTTCGAATAAAAGAAAATATGAACATTTTTTTTTCTTTGATCTTCCTTTCTGATATTATTGAAGTATTAGTGGCCATTGACTTTATTACTGATCATAGTGCATGCTTTGATACAATTCTAAAAAGAGCTGTATAGTTAATTTCATATAAAATGTTGAATAATATATGTTATATTAAAAAATCCTGCATGGTCCCATAAATGCTGTGCTGTAAATAGACTCCAAAAGCAAGATGACGAAAGAAAAAGGAAAAAAATGTCATTAGAAGAAAACGCTAAGAAATGTTCTGGGGTCTTGTCAAAGATTCATTGCAAAAGCGTTTATATGTCAATATGACAGGCTAGCAACAAACATGGTTAAATACGCTTGTCTTACTAGATGATTAGAGCTTAATCATACCTTATTATGTTTTCATAATGATATTGCATTAAGAATCTCTTATCGTTAATAAATATTTTTTTTAATTATTTATCTGGAGATATATAGCATATTTAACTTGTTCCATAATGCAGATTTGACAATAAACGTGGAATACGCAGTTTGATACTCTAAATTGTAAGAACGTATACAAAAAATACATCTAGTAGGTCATATAGGGCTCAGGGTTTCCCTGCGTGACAGGACCAGGAAAAAGCCTTTAAAATTAAGTACAGTTTATGTAGAGAGAAACACCCTCACTTGAACACGCCTCGTTCTACTTTAGATTGTAAGGTTTTATGCTGGTAACTGCTTGGATTTAGTATTAATTAGAGTTTTACGGTGGCACACATTAATAAGGAGAAGAGTCTTGGTATACACGCACTACAAGATTTGAAAGCCTTGGTTATTAAGATGTAAAAAAAATAATTGGATGACCAAGTAATAAACTAGAGAGAGAGAGAGAGAGAGAGAGAGAGAGAGAGAGAGAGAGAGAGAGAGAGAGAGAGAGAGAGAGAATCATCATTCCTTATAAAGCAAAGAATTGAGAGTCTCTTATAACGTTATACAGAGAGAAGGTGGATGGTAAAATATCAAGAGAGAGAGAGAGAGAGAGAGAGAGAGAGAGAGAGAGAGAGAGAGAGAGAGAGAGAGAGAATCCCCATTCCTTAGAAAACATAGAATTGAGTTTCAACGTTATCCATCGAGAAAAGTTGGATGGCAAAATACCAAACTAAAAGCACAGAGAGAGAGAGAGAGAGAGAGAGAGAGAGAGAGAGAGAGAGAGAGAGAGAGAGAGAGAGAGAGTTACGAGGATTTTGGATGTCTCAAAGACTTCTTAGTCCATCCAGGGAGACTCCATTTGCTCTTGGGTAGAGCGATTTAGCTTGAACGTTTAGAGAGTTTTTATGATCTTGTCTAACTTATTCTTGAACTCTTTTACCGTTCTAATGTTTACTACATCCAGTAAAAGTCTGTTCCATGTATTTGCTATTTTGTATGTAAAGAAATTACCACATTGAGTGGAGTTGTATCTCTTCAATTCCAGTTTGTATCCTTAACCTCTGGACTGATTTGCGCTAAGCGTGAATTGTGTTGTAATTTACCTTTGTTATTCCTTAAAGAATTTTGAATACCCCTTAGTCGTCGAGTTTCTACATAAAATAAGTTCAAACATTCCTCCGTCTATATCCAAATGGCCTTAATGTTGGAACTAGTTTGGTGGCCCTAGCTTGTAATGCTTCCAGTCTATCTATATCCTTCTAAATACTTGGAGCCCAGAATTGGGGTCTTACTAGTGATATGTACCGCTAAAGTATAGTGTCTTATTTCTGTATTTGAATTGTCTCTTTATGGAACCTATTAGATTTTGTGCTTTCTTTTCAGCTTTTATGGTCTGTTTGATGAACTTTAAATCTTCGCTAATAATAATTCCGAGATCCTCCTACTGGTCTATACTTCTATTTCATTACCCACCAGCGAGTCATCGGTTTGTGGGTTACTATAACCTATGTGCTTAACTTTACATTTCCCATAGTTGAAAGGCATTTGCCCTTTTCCAGACCATTCATCCAACTTAATTAGACCATTTCTTAATGCTTCTACACTTGAGTTCGCAGCATTTATTCCCCGTTTAGTATCATCGGCAAATTTGGCTATTCTACTAGTTAATCCTAAATCTATATCGCTAATGTAAATCAGAAATAGTAATAGGCCAAGGGCGGATCGTTGAGGTGCTCAGATTGTAACAGTTCCCCTCTCCGAGGCTTCTCCATTTATTTCAACTCTGTTTTCTGCTTTTCAGCCAATCTTCGAACCATTCAGTTGGCTCGTCAATGATGCCTAGTGCTCTAATTTTAACCATTTTTTTTTTCTTTTTTTTTATGCGGGAATGTGTCAAAAGCCTTAGGAGAGTCTAGGTATATGATGTCTATTGCCCTGCTTTTGTCATAAATGCTAAACATGTGGAAATATTTTAACAGATTTGTCACACAGGATCTCTTTGGTTTAAAACCACGTTGTCTATCTATCAGAAGATTATTTTTCTCTAAATGTTCTACTATTGAATCTACTATGATTAATTCAGAAATTTGCAAGGCACTGAAGTTAGACACGCAGGTCTGTAGTTGCCAGGTTCTTCTTTTGGTCCCTTCTTGTAGATCGGAGGAACATTGGCTGTTTTTATCCTTGTGGTAGCTTTCTTTCGCGGGCTATCTTTTTGAACATTTTGTAAAAGTATGGGGTTATCTCTTTTTCTAGTTCTATAATCTATTGGATGAATATAATCTGGACCTGGTACCTAAGATTTACAGAGTTCCTTTATTTATTTATTTATTTTTCTGGACATCTTCCATTGTAAAGGTGATTCTGTTTAAAAGTTGTGACCCTTCATATTTGATAGCTAGTTCGGGGAGGATTGTTGATACATTCCTAGTGAATACGGTTGTGAAATATGCATTAGTCAGTTCGGCTTTTCCCAAATCATTTGTTATAACATTACCCTCCGAGTCTCTTAACGGGCTAATGTTATTTTTGACTGGTTTCCTACAATTTACATATGAAAACCTTCTTTCAAGTTTTCTTTACTAGCCGAAGCCACTCTTTTCTCTTCATTGATGTAGGCATTTCTAACTAGTTCATCTTCATTTCTGCTTAACTATTGCGTTCGGAATTCTCACGAATTGAAGGCTGTGGACCCATTGATTTGTTTCCTGTCCCTGCTTCTTATTGCATTGGCTATATCTCTGTTGAGCTATTTGGGTTGTGGAATTCCATTTGGTAAAACTTTCCTATTCAGTATACGTTTTGCGCTTTTTCCTTTATCTTTTTCCATAAATGAGTCCCATTGTATGTCTATCTTCCCTATTCCGTCGTATTCCAAATTCTTGGTGAATTCCCGTCTGTAGTCTAGCTTTTTTATAATTTTCTTTTCTTTTAGACGAGGAATATTTATCTGGAACCTAACTGTGCTGTGGCCACTTTAGCCAATATTCCGCCTACTGAGACACTTGATACTAAATTTTCTTCTATTGTTAACACAATAACTAATATGTTGTTTCCCTTAATCAGTTTATCGACCCACTGATGGAGGAATTCATTGTTGACAAATTCTAGTAGCCTTTGTCCCTCTGTGTATGATGTAGAATTCATAGTGTTCCAGCTTACTGGTGCATAGAAGTCTCTCATTAGGACTGCTAGTTTATTGTTCACTTCTTGTCCAAGTTGCCTGTACAGCTCCTCGTCCTGATCTTGCGATTGATGTGGTAGTT
>NC_090735.1:119306053-119311053 GCF_036898095.1 Palaemon carinicauda | reverse complement strand
TATATGGTGAGTCTCTAGGGCATAGTTCTGCTCGATAGTGCAATGTCATTGTCCCTTGCCTCTGCCATTTATGAGTGTCCTTTAGGCCTTTGAAATGTAAAACCAGAACTGACCTCGCTGTTCGAGTTATGGATTTTGTGCTGAGAAAACTAAATGAAATGACCAATAGCTAATTTTCGCTTTGGAATACTAAAAGCAGGAACACTGAATGCTTGGAAGAATAAACGTAGGATACATGGGTATAGTATTAAACTAGAATTCAATTGAAATTTTAAATTCACCAGGCAGAAGTTATTTGGATATAACTTCCAGATTATTGTCAAAGTTCCATGTATATTAAATTTACCTTGTTTTAGGCTACATATATCTGACTCTATATGTGGCAAGCACCACGCATCCCAAATAAAATAGTTTATACTAAGACTCCCATAAAAAATGCATTCATGTTTTTTTTTATTTTCATTATTTTTTTTACAAACATTTTAGTCAATCTTAATGGCACCACTTAAAGTTCTTACCTATGTCCTGCACCAATTATGTAAGAGTGACTGTTCAAATAAGCAGAAATATCTCACCCGGATTTTTTGTATAATCCTAACTTCATATATCTTAAAACCGATTAAATTAAAACAAAATACTGCTTTCTATGATAAACCATATCTCATCATCTATTTTACCTATACAATAGAAAATTTCATGGTGTAGACTTATTAAATCATTCAAACCTTCCGCCCCAACAGCACAACTTTGAAAAAAAAAGTGCCCTGATGAAGAAATATTGCCCTCATAATATATCTTAATGATAGACATGATAAAAGAAATATTGAAGAATCCATATATCACTCTAAATTCCAAAATAAGAAATCAAATGGACCATGATTTCGATGAGTTGATAAACACACCGCCCCTCCCACACTTTTGATCAACTAATAAACAAATCTTCAAAACATGAAAAGTACTTCCCTCAAAAGGCTGAATATTTATTGGACTTTGCTGAAGAAGATCAACAGACCTTTAATCTCTCCTCACCGCTACCAAAGTCAAGCTATCAATTATTCTTTCCCCATTAGATCAAATATGCGATGAAACTGCCTAAAGAAGCGTTTACATCAAAGTATTTGGCATCGGGACCTTGCACCTTTTTAGAGGTACCAATGCGTTAAAATATTTCCCCAGAATCTCTGTTGAGTTACTATTAGTTCTGCTCTTTGACAAAAAAACATTAGCCTGTAAATATTCTGAAAATTATTTCCTTCTGATAATATAATGCACTGCCATGTCAATAAATTTAAATACAAGTTGCTTTACATGAATTATTATTATTATTATTATTATTATTATTATTATTATTATTATTATTATTATTATTATTAATTGCCAAGCCACAACCTCAGTTGGAAAGGAGGGATGCCGCCAGCCCAGGGACTCCAACAGGGAAAATAGCCCAGTGAGGAAAGGAAACAGGGAAAATCAAAACATTCTAAGAATAGTAACATTGAAATATATATTTCCCATGCAAACCACAAAAACCCAAACAAAACAAGATGAAGAGAAGTAGACAGATTGTGCTTATTTGCCATCTATAAAAGAACAAACCCGGAAGGAGCAAAAAAAAATATACTTATCTATACGCATACATTTCGGAACCAAAGGGTAAATGAATATAAAGAAAAAAAAAATTCCCGTGAGACCATTACTATATGCCAAATATCAAAGTACAGTATCGAGCACAAACATTCGGGGAATTACGAATAAGAGTGCGGTGTTCATTTCCGAGTTCCTCGAGCAATTTCCCATCCTGCCTAAATTCCAAAACATCACTAAGATTGGTTTAGGATAAAATTAGAATTCGTTATGATTGATATTCGAGAATCTAAACCAAACCGAAACATATAATCGATGTTTTAAATTATATAATGTGGAAAATATATTGTTTACCGTTCCTACAAGGAAAAGGTATATTTTTCTTCTCAACCAAATTGCATTGTGAATTGCCTAAGGAAACATATAATTATATGGTATATTCATAATTAAATAATTATATGAAATTTGTTTTTCATACTATAAAGGGGTAGTTAGATATTTTTCAAATCATAAATATATTTGTTTGCGTTCACATGCACTGCTGGAGGCGATTAATATGCGTTAATATTAAACAACATCTGTTCTGATAAAAGCGGAAATAAAAAATTAACTGGCATCACCAAAATAAAGCTCCATTTCTTTTCAATATTCAGGGAACAGTATCACTTTGCACCAGTGCCTTGATGCTGAATTAAATTTAACTCAACTTTTCTTTTTTCTCTTTTTTTTTTTGCCGTTTCCAGTATGAAAAAATAAGTTTTGAAATGTTGTAACAGCGTCAAGTGCACGTCCTGGTTGAGAGTTTTAAGTTTGTTCGTGCTATTATTTTTCTTTTTATCATTACTTATGCAAGGGCTACTTTCATCTCAGGATCTCTTTGTTATACACACACGTAGAAGCACGCACACACATTTATTTACACACAACACACACACACACACACATATATATATATATATATATATATATATATATATATATATATATATATATGTATATATATATATGTGTGTGTTTATATATATAAATATATATATAAATGTATATATATATATTTATATATATATATATATATATATACAAATATATGTATATATTTAAATATATATATATATATATATATATATATATATATATTATATATATTTATATATATATATATATTTATATACATATATACATATACATATATATGCATATATATATATATATATATATATATATATATATATTTATATACATATATATATATATATATACATATATATATATTTATATTATATATATATATATATATATATATATATATATACAAAATAAAATATTACATGAACTCCAACAACAGTAAATTGGACTTATATATAAACTATAAAGACCTAAAAAAAAAAAACAAGAGGAGGAGAAGCAAGATAGAATAGCAAAATGCTATGGCATTACACAAAACTAGAGAACAATGGTTTAATTTTAGAGGGTCCTTCTCCTGGAAGAGCTGCTTACCATAGCTAGTCTCCCTTCTCCCGTTAAAAAGAGGAAACCAGCCACTGAACAATTACATTGCAGTAGTTAACACCTTGAGCGAGGAAGAATTGTTTGGTAATCTCAGTGTTTTCAGGTGTATAAGGGCAGAGGAGAAGTGTAAAGAATAGGCCAAACTGTTCGGTGTATGTGTAGGCAAAGAAAACATAATTGAGCCGTAACCAGAGAGAGGAATTTCATGTAGTAGTCTAGCCAGTCAAAAGATCAAATAACTCTAGCAGTAGTGTCTTAACGGGTGCCAGGTGCCCTGGCCTACCTACTACATATATAATATATATTTGTGTTTATTTATCTTTATTTTTATCCACAATTTGCCCTTTTCTCGTTTCCCTAGTTTCTTCATTTCTATATGCGAGAATTTTAGCTCTACGCATGCCCAATGTACTCTACAGTACACCGGGCTTATGTTATCGTGGCATCTGACATTTATTTTTAATTAAGATCAAGAGTTACACCGTAGTGAGCGATTATGTTTCTTAAATTAATTACATTAGTGAAAAGATTAATGAAGTCGACATATTCCATTATATAAAATAATTAATGAATTTCACCTACAAAAAAAAAAAAAAAATTTATTTACTATGTAATTCCGCAGCTTTTCTCTACATGTAACGTTACCACACAACCCTCTAGGAATCCAGTGAAGGGTAATTTAGATCAGGTGTTAATTTACGATTCTAATTAAGAAATACTTTTTGTTTTTATTTAACCCCGTAAAATATTGGCATCACATTCCCAACAAATTCGCCACAACAAAGATACAGCAAGAGAAAAAATATACTTATTTGTGAACTAATTAGGAACACGCTTCAATAAATTGCTGAAAATATAATATAAAAAAGCTAAGCCTCGAGCGTGCAAATTAGCGTCAATTATTTAACATAAAATGTTGAGCCACTGATAAATCATTTTCACTTGGACGGATGAATGAAAAAAAATCTTTCTGCCTGTGTGTGTTTTTTTTTTTTTTTTTTTTTTTTTTTTTTTGTAAACATTATTGCTTAACCATTTTATTGTTATCATTATTGGTATATGTAATGTACTGTATATTTTGTTTTGCTCGTTTCATAACGCTTTTCTTCTTCTACTACTACTACTACTAAATGATAATAATAATAACAATAATAATAATAATAATAATAATAATAATAATAATAATAATAATAATAATATATATTACTGCTACTAATGCTAATGATGATACTGCCTAATCATTTTTAGGAATTTGACTTTTCAAAACATATAATTTTCTTGAGATTTGCCTTTTAATGTTCAAATACGTGATGAACAAAAGCAGTAGGAGTAAATGCTCGTGAAAAATGCTCATTTGCGCCTAGCTATAAAACCATAGTTATAGATAATGGAAACATTGAAATATCATGCTCTTGAACGAACCGGTTGACGCTAACGACAAAAAAGCTATCCTGCTGCCAAGACCACAATTACTACGGGGTTTGGAAGCTAGGGTAACGAACCGCTATGCGACCGCTGTTAGAAAAGCTTTGCATCTAAAAACCTGACCTGTTTTCTCTAGAGACTGTAATGTCAACAAATTAGAGTTCTCTTGCTTGAGGGTACACTTGGACACACTATGCTATCTTGTTTCTCTTCCTCTTATTGTTTTGATGTTTTTATAGTCTATATAAGAAAGATTTATTTTAATACTGATATTGTTCCTAAACTTCTCTTTTAGTTTATTTCAATATTTCCTTTCCTCACTGAGGTATTTTCTCCGTTGTGCCCCTTAGGCTTACACCATCCTGCTTTTCCAACTAGGGTTGTAGTTTGAGAAATAATAATAATAATAATAATAATAATAATGGTTCGAAAGTAAAGGTGGTAGAAAGTGGCACAGTTTCTGCGAGTGGTACAACCCTTAA
>NC_090735.1:119281053-119291053 GCF_036898095.1 Palaemon carinicauda | reverse complement strand
ATATACATATATATATATATATTATGCAATTTAAATGTGCTACAGAAACAAATAAACCCCATCTCATTAAAACACTTCTCTGAAACAAGGCAGAAAATGGAGACGGCCTCAAGACACTACTCACATACATCATGACTTCAGGATCCAGAAACTGTAATAGTAATCCACGGTTTTCCAAATACGATAATCACTGAACACAGAATCATCAAAACTTTAAAAAATGGAAGGATATGGTTCCCGTCATTTGTTAATATAACGATCGTAATTCCTCGCAAAGAAACAACCATCCATTACAACTCATTCAAGAACTATGAGGGAAAACTCTCAGTCGCTAAGGACCATCAAGTTAACGATTCCGCACTTCAAGCTCTACCTAAAAGAATATGACACCCCCTCCCCCAGCACACTCCCCCCACATCCCTCCCCCCAGTACCATCACCCCACGCTCCCCACTCCACCGCAATAGGAGGGTAGTAGACTGTGTTGTGGGAAGAAAAACAGCGTCTTGAACTGTCTTCGTAAACAACTTTTTCTGCTTCGTTGGTGCTTTTTCCTCCTGTGTTTAAAACCAACTGATTAAATCTATTTATTGAATAATTAGTTTATGCAGCCTGGCTTTCTAAAGACTAATTTAATCGATGCCAGTAATAATTTTAGCATTGTAAATTATTCGGATTGTGGAACAAATGAAATTTCAGAGAATTACTATCAGTCCATGTTGATTCTATAAACGTATTCATACCTTGATTTCACAAGGTTATATATTCTATATTAATCCAGTTTTTATATTATTCTCAGAAACTGCACATCAGAAATAAATCAATTGAAGGAAACGTTGCATCTGCGATGATTACCCAAGCGGGTAAGCTTGTCGTGACACGACACGGTTATTCAAAATGTCTTTAAGTCGATGCAGTCGCTAGACGGAAACTTGAATAAGTTACGATGTCTCTCTCTCTCTCTCTCTCTCTCTCTCTCTCTCTCTCTAAAGTGTACAGTTGGCTCCATTAATTCTGGTGCACTTCACGGTAAGCTAAGGATATGCCTGATAGCTGTGCATTGTACTGTTGGCAAAGCCACCAGTAAAAAGAAAAATGTAGTTAAGCTTATAAACACTAACAAAAGCATTTTATTTCATTTTACGAAGTGCTGCATAGAAAAATATTATTTTTTTAACAGCATTTCGTAAAATTAATAATGCGTTTGATCCCATGTTTACAAGGTCAGCTACTTTGCCTTATAGGCAGGTTTGTCACGGCTTTTCCCTTTGCCACCAGTTTAACTTTGCCACCAGTTTTAAGAGTAAGTTTATTTTCAATATAATTAGACATCTCATCATAAGATTAAGATTTCCAAACCTATTATTAAAACGTTGATATTGATATAGATGCAGATGATTAGACTCTGGAGAACAAGTTTTAAGTGATAAGGGGATGAATAGGATCAAAAATTAATTAATAACTAAACAGAGAAATAAATATCAAACAAATTCTACTTTTAATATAATCTTTTTAAAAGAAATTGATAAAGAATTAATCGAAAAAAATTACCTTCCTTCTGCATTTAGCATTTTCTTATAGATGCTAGAATAAGATCTAACCAATAATATTTATTTTTGTTTAAAAAGAAAAAAAAACTTTTCAAGGAATGTAGATGTTGTACCAAAGAGTTTGGCACACGCCATTCGGTTCTTTATTTTTATTCTATTTTCGCCAGCCTAAAATAGACCACAGAAATTTGCTTGCAAACGGACCTCGGTGACATTTTTACGCTCTTGCATCTTCTCTCGGGGTAATCTGGGGAAGTGGCCCCAGCGTTAATGTCCTATTCTGGCGCGCAATTGCTAAAGATTTTTCGCCCACAAAAAGAAATGGCTGGTGATAGATCAGACAGGACAGTTTTCCTTTCTTGCATGAAAGTTGATACCGATTTCTTTCTCTCTCTCTCTCTCTCTCTCTCTCTCTCTCTCTCTCTCTCTCTCTCTCTCCCCGTGTTTTTGTCAAAAATAACAGATCCATATCAACAACTCAACAAAATTACAAAAGATATATTTTCGTGAGAACAAGAAAGTAATTACTAATTACTTTTAAGATTATTGCCTGACATTAGCTTTATTGAAATTAATTTGTATCAGAAGAGACAGATAATACAAATCGATGTATTATAATAAGTCTCTTGCGTGACTAGTTCGCTTAGATAAACAGACGTGTTGAGAACTTGATTGCTTTTAAAAATGATATGCTTCGTATATAATGTTAATCACACTGATATAAACTACGGGGTTTTAATTAGCTGGTTAAATAACTCATTACAAAGCTAAATTGTATCATTTCATGTGATGGCAATATTTATCAATTAACTTCATTGATATATTGGAAACTATTGTGGCATTGTAAGTACGCAATGCAGCTCTGTGATAAACGTTCCAAAATGGGTTAATTATGATGCAGATATGACGTAATAGAATTATTTTAATTATAAATGACATTATTTTTAATAGTTAAACTATCTCACATTGCATAACAGAATATAACTATTTGCTTCAACTCTATCATGAGATAAATACTCTAAGTTATTGCTCCATAAGGCACTAGAAGAGTTGGAAGACCCATGCCTACATGGCTGAGAATTATGAAGCGCGAAGTAGGAGATGATGAATGGAGAGGTATTGAATTAAAAGCTCAAGATAGAGACGACTGGCGAAATCTAACCGAGGCCCTTTGCGTCAATAGGCGTAGGAGGACATGATGATGATTTTATATTTTACTCAATTTGTATTGAAACGGAAGAGTGTCCGCTCACTTTTATATTAATGTTGCATCTCTCAAACTAAAAGTAGTTAGACTCCATAAAAATTCAATAGCCGAGGAAGCAGAGCATTCACAATAATAAATGATAACAACAATGAAAATTATAATAATACTAATAACAGGGATAACGGTAATGCTACCTTTATAATCATATATAGTGTCCTATGCAAAGTGAATCATCAAAATGTAGTTTAAGGTGGAATCCATTTGACCACAGCCACCAAGTGACCTTTCAATCGATTACGGCATTATGTATTGCTTTTCCATCTTATACGTCAGGTGCAAAAAAAAAAAAAAAAAAAAAAAAAAATATATAAGGGGGGGGGGGGGGGGGGGGGCAGGGTATCGCCTGATATGAGCATCAATTCCTCAATATTTACTACTTTGACTGATTGGCTAGTGAAAGACTTGTTGTAATAAGCTTGAAATTACACTGAAGCAAATATATAGTAATGTCATTCGTTCCGGCTTCTTGAGAGGAATAAAGCAAGTTTTGTTTAAGTTAGTCTACTACTGTATAAATTCTATGTGTTAATTTTCAGAGTTTGTGCACTTACTGACTCCCAGGAGAGATGAATATTTATGTGCTTATATATATATATATATATATATATACATATATATATATATATATGTATATATATATAATTATACATATATATATATGTATATATATATATATATATATATATGTATATGTATGTATATATATATATGTATATTTATATATATACATAGATATATAAGTATATACATATGTGTATGTATATATATATATACACATATATATATATAAATATATATATATATATATATATATGTGTGTGTGTGTGTGTACTGTCTATTTATACACACATACATATATGTATGTGTATATATATATATATATATATAGAGAGAGAGAGAGAGAGAGAGAGAGAGAGAGAGAGAGAGAGATAAAAAATTACACTCCACTCCTTACTGATAATCGTTTTTTATTTGTTTAGCGTCTGTAACGTCATGCTAGAGTTAACGTAATATAGCAGACTCACGTTGTTGGCATTCTTAACGATTAAATGAAAATGCTAATTTTTCTTTCTTTTTGCTTTCAAGTTTCTCGGTAGTTCTCAGTGTTTTTTTTCCCATCTTAAACACAAGTTAAGACAAATGCATTTCGAAAAAAAAATGTATTAAAGCCTAGAGTTTCTATAAATAATAATTTCAAATCGTGCTAAATAACAGTGGAGTAAAGCATGTAAGCACACGAGATGGGCGTGCAAATTACTTCCCTCTTCCAATGTCTTTATTTTACCATGATTTCGGTATGGAAGATGAGTGGATTCCTGAATCTGGGGCATTTTTTCCAGGGGCTGGGGCCCGGGAGGTCATTTAGCGTAAAGGTATATGAGGAGAGAAAACTTAGGTATTGTACTATAGAGAAAAAAAAAATGTCTGTGTTATTACGGAACTTGACGGCAGATTCCACAACTAAAAAATATGAAACTTTTGTGGAATACATGTTAGAAGATTATTGATGTACATAATGAATAATAAAAACGTATACATTTGAATGAACAGCAGTCTTTTAAAAGTGTTTTGTTGATGACTGCCGGTCAGGACAAGGGCGAGAGAGAGAGAGAGAGAGAGAGAGAGAGAGAGAGAGAGAGAGAATTGATACGTAGTAACTTGATTTAAAGCCACCAGCGAAGCATCAAAAGAAAACATGAAATGGATGGCTCAGTCGGTGTAAGCAAAACAAACCATCAATCTTTCTCCTCAAACAGAGAGGCAAAAGAGAAGGATTTTTTATTTTTTTTCAATATTCCCATCATATTCATGCATTCAATCTTGACTAGATTTAAATGTATTTTAAGTGTATGTATTTTTACTGTTCTTAGAATATTTTATTTTGATTGTTTATTACTTCTCATGTGCTTAATTGCCTTGATTCCTTTTTTCCTCACTGGACTTTTTTTTCCATGTTGGATGCCTTAGGGTTATAGCATCTGATATTATTATTATTATTATTATTATTATTATTATTATTATTATTATTATTAACAGCTAAGCTATAACCCTAGCAGGAAAAAACAAAATGCTATGAAGCTAAGGCTTCCAACGTGGGAAAATAGTTTACTAAGGAAAAGGAAACAAGGAATTTAACTACAAGAGGAGTAATTTCCAACTAGGGTTATAGCTTAGCTGATAATAATAATAATACTAATAATAATAATAATAATAATAATAATAATAATAATAATAATAATAATAATAATAATAATAATAATAATAATAATAATAATGTCAGTTTTCTTTTCAGACAATATAGGAAGAGTTAGTCTTAAAACAAAATACTATGAACAAATGAAGAAACTCACGTAATCTTATTCTTTTATCCTGATGCCAAAATGAAATCTATAAGTATTACCAGTTACCTTTAGTAGATTAGTACCTTGCATAGGCTGCAGGGTTTTGAGGGTGAGCCTCTAGCAACACGAAGACCTTATTGATTAATCTGTCTCGTACCATGTTCCTCTTCGTGATTCACTGTACCCTGGAAACACAATACATTACGATACCGAGCATTTCCCGATGCTTCGTGTCCTAGATATCGTTATTCGTTCTTCGTGTACCTGCAGTGATGCTCATATCAATGCCACACGATAAAAATTTGCATTAAAATTTGCATTAAAAAAACCGTAAATGTCTGGCAACGTTTATTCCAGGATTTTTTACCGTTTTTAAAAACGGATATATTGACGTAAAGGAGTGATATTAATGTCACCAATCGGTAAAGATAGTAGCAAAGTAAGGTAAAATTACAGTCGCCTGTATTTTACTGAAATATGGTTGAGAGCAGTATATTTTTACGGAGAATTTCCCATTAAAATTACGGTTATTTTTAACAGTGTATGATAGTATATAATTCTGCTGCAAGGATGCTGCTAACTTTCCATAAACTATATACAGTATTCTAGTTAAGATATGCTCCAAGTTTTCGATTCACACGTAACAAATTGATATATACTATTTATAGATTGTTGGCAATATGCATTATCTTTGATACGCAGGAGTTCGTTGTGGGGGGTTGCAGTTCCGCTAAAGCTTAATTGTGTTTTGGGAATTACAAGCGGAATTGTGTTTTGGGAATTACACCCTTGATATTGTGATTCCTGTTTGTTTCTCTCAATATCTGCATCATAGGCCCAACGCTGGGGATATTTCATTTTCTTTTTGCTATATAACGGAACAGAACTCTCGAGTGGTTTGGATAATAAAACTTTTAGGCTTCAAAAAAGTTCAGATGTTGCATTCACCAACTCTCCTATTCCTATAAAAATATACATCTACTTACTGATTAATTTATTTCCATTATACCTGTTATATCTGCCCTGATGATTATTCTAATGATTTAGCTTCTTGTAATTTATTACATTTCTATATACATTTTATCATAGTTATCTCTTTTCTGATCACCGGTTTTCCTCATTGTATATAGATTTAATTAATGGAATTCTTAAGTAAAGTAAAACTAAGTAAAAAAGAGTAGTCAAAAGGAGCTGTTTTTCCTTCTCATGTATAGATAATTTTCGGATCTGCAATACTATAGTAGATCACAGTATCTTAAACAAAGTTCATTAAAAGCTTCAGATAGTAAGATTAGATATAGAAATATCCATGAAAAGCAGAAGCTTCTGCTTCTGCTTGGGTAAGGCAAGAACTTGCTGAAGGTCCGTTCGTTCGTCTAGTTTGCCCGAAATAATTGCCCAACTTTATCCAGAACGAAAGAATAAATTCACCAGGAATAATAGTAGAGATAAGGAATGAGGTAGAGTATAGCAGCATCAAGTACAACATAAATACACGTGGTGTCTGGCAATGAAGTTAAAATCTATTTATAAAGAAGGGTGATGCAATCAGCGACCAGCTTCAGTATTGACGCATTTTACCCGACGCTAGTAAATAAAAAGGTTAAAAAAAGTGAAAGAAATAATATTGCCCAAGTTTTAAGTAATGATGATCAAATGTGAGTTGGCTATAACTAGAGATATGCCAGTTGATGCTGCATACACCCAGAGATCAGAAGGAATAATGAGAGATACTGAGTATCTAGAAAAAGAACAATGAGTAAAGTTTCGAAGACTTGTTACAGCTGAGGCATGAACGATGGAATGATACTTGAAATGTTAATACCAGTGATCTTTCTATTTCACAGTGTATGCAGGGGACTGCTGTTGAATTAAAAGCTAGCTAACATTGTTTTCATAAAGTAAAAAATAGAAAATGTTGAGTTAAAATCAACCACAAAAGACTTAGGAAATCCTTGAAAGATACTGTTAGAGTCACTTAACTTTCCATGTAAGGATAATCTTTGTGTAAATGAGAAAATACATAAAGTTATAGGATGTTGAGGCACATTGTTTACTGTAAATGAGCTATCTAAACATAAATCACCGGAAAAAAAGGAGTAAAAGAGATAAAATATTGTACTATCAAGCTTTCTAATAAAAATGTTTCAGCAAGATAGAAAGACGGTTGTTTTACAATGGATTTCTTTTGACCTATAGAGTTTACTTTGCAGAGTAAATTCAGTTTTAAATGAGGCAAAGTTCAGGACAAAAAATATTTTAAGTAATCATAGTGTACCTTCTCCCTTGCTTGAAAAACTAAAAAGTGAATAAAGTTAAGCAAGATTTAGAAGAGGAACCATTTTTTTAAAATATAAGTATAGGTATATACTTCCATACTCTCAACGAGTATACAAGTCACAAGGGTTATCATAAAGTTAGGATCAGGGGAGCCAAATAAATCCTTTCTCAAAGAAAACAAGAAATAGAAGTTTACAAATACCAGTTATGAGCTTTTTAAAAGTATTAATATATTTTAGCATTCAGAATTAAAATTAGGTATTGCAAAAGTACAGAGATTTTGAAAAAGGATGTGATCAGAAGAAGCTGGCAGCAGATGAAAAGGACTAGAGTCACTAGATAGTCTAGGGATCAGCAGTAAAATATGGGGCTATACTACTGGCAATTTGGTCATACTAGGGTAAACATTTATGTAGGGTCTTCAACAATCAGTTCAGATAATTGTGATTAGTATATCTTATATATCTCCAAAAAGCCGCATTAGTCTTAGAAAATTTCAGTCACTCTATGCGATAGTCATCGAAATTCCCAATACACAGGATACCTGCATGAGGTTACAATCAACTGCGGTAAGAAAAAAAAAATGAAGCATAATTGTAAGTCTCGTAACAAATGCGTGAAATGTTTACATCAAGTAGATGCACACTTCACCATCACAGTAAAAACTAGAAAGATTATGCTGGGAGTTACTTGGAATATCAAGAGGAGTATTATTTGAAGTTGGATTGCAGAGAACAGGCGTCTAAGAGACACACTTATAGCTATAAAGTTTGGAGGAAATGCTACACATCTATTAAAGATACGATGATTTATTAAAATCCATCATCATATGGTACTTCATAGATGGAGGTATTATTACTGATTAACAATTATATACTAGAGTAGATCCTGTTGTCCCTTTGAATGAGAATACAGTCAACATAATTGATAGGCGTATCCCTTCTCGTGTGCTAAGGTACCGAGTGAAGGACAAAACATGGTTCAATGATGATTGTAGACGAGCTTATTTGAAAAGCAGGAGGCCTATCATCTTTGAAAGGTAACAGATCAGATTTGACCAGGAATAACTATACTCAGCTTCGAGCTTTTGCTCAGAGAGTTTATGCCTCAACTGAAAAGGAGTACAATTTAACCATGAAAGAAACCCTTTCTGGTACATCTCAGGAACATAAATGGTGGTCTACCCTTAAATCTGCACTCTTTGGTGTAGATGCAACAGTTCATCCTTTACTTAAACCAGATGGCTGTCACTCACTGTCCAAAGGAAAAGGCCACCCTTTTGGATGATGTTTTTGACAGTAAACAGAGTAATGAAAAACTTGAACTTCCTCATTCATGTTTTCCTGAGGCTAAACTAACTAGTTTAGCTTTTCGATCTCGTGAAATTAAAGCTCTGTTGATGGACCTTGATGCTTGTGGAGGTGTAGACCCAAATGGTATTTTTTCCATTGTTTTTTATAAGACACCAGATTTCTTAGCTCCAAAGTTATCTGTTATTTTGCGCAAGTTAGCAAGAAGAGGAGCTTTTAGCACTTGTTGGAGGATTGGTAATGTTACTCCTCTATGTGAATGTGTTTGTGGTAGCTCAAGTCCCACTGATTACCGCCCAATTTCCATATCTCCCATATTATCTAAAGTTTTTGAGCGTCTTATTGCAAAACGTCTTAATAGGTTTGCTGACAGCAATCATCTATTCCCTAGTTTGCAATTTGGTTTTCGTAAAGGCCTTGGAGCATGTGATGCCCTTCTTACAATATCCAATACTGTACTGAAATCCCTTGATTGTGGTCAGGAAGTTCGTATGATTGGCTTTGATTTTAGTGCTGCCTTTGACTGTGTTAATCATGAGGCCCTTATTTTCAAACTCAAACAGTTGGGGAGTGGGTGGGTCGTTTCTTAGCATTTTTATTGATTTTTTAAGCAATAGATTTCAAAGAGTTGTTGATGATGGGCACCCTAGTGAGTATAGGAATGTGATATCCGGTGTTCTACAGGGTAGTGTTCTTGGCCCATTACTTTTCATACTATATACACATGACATGTGGTTTGGCCTAGAAAACAAGCTTATTGCATATGCAGATGATGCTACTCTCTTTGCATCAATTCCATCCCCTGAATGTTGATCTGGGGTTGGTGAATCCCTTAATAGAGATTTAGCTAATATTAGCGCATGGTGCAAATTATCGGGTATGAAGCTGAATCCTAACAAACTCAAAGTATGATTGTAAGTAGGTCAAGGACGGTGGCTCCTCAATTTCCGGATCTCAGTATTGATAATGTTTCTTTAAATTTGTATGACTCTTTTAAAATTTTAGGTGTGATTCTCGACAGCAAATTTACTTTTGAGAAACACATTAGGTCTGTGTCTTCTTCAATAACACAAAAAAATTGGCTTATTGAGAAAGTCTTTTAAGATTTTCGGTGATCAATCTATTCTGAAGAAATGTTTCAATTCTTTCATTCTACCTTGTTTTGAGTATTATTCTCCTGTCTGGTGTTCAGCTGCTGATTCTCATCTTAATTTGTTAGACAGAAACTTACGGTCTATTAAATTTCTTATTC
>NC_090735.1:119268249-119278249 GCF_036898095.1 Palaemon carinicauda | reverse complement strand
AGCGGATACTTGCGCAAACGTTAAATACATTTAAGCAAATATTTGTATTGAAATAATAACTTCCAGCCACGGATCTTCTGCTAAGGTAATTAGAAATATTCTTTATAGAAATCTCTGAAATAATGGTAAGTACAATCTCAATTCTTTAAGCATGAAACACGCAAAAGTTATTACAAGAACGCATTTGTTTCTCCTAAAATATAATGACAAAATCAGACTTTGGTAACATTTTCGATAAATCTATTCACACCAATTTTTATAAACAAACAGACAAACTAAGCCGGACAGAGAATGTATGTGTCGTAATCTCTTACTGAAACCCAAACTGGCTTTATTTTTTACTATAGTTAGCAATTTGTGTTTAAAGAATTGCATTGCTCAGCAGGATTAATGAAAATGACTCTAAACTTACAAAACTAAACCATTGCATCATTCACAAAGTAACCTTAACCTACCACTACGAGAGAGAGAGAGAGAGAGAGAGAGAGAGAGAGAGAGAGAGAGAGAGAGAGAGAGAGAGAGAGAGAGATTGAAAAAAATGGCAATCCATTATTTAAAGCAGTGAAACACTTTACGCAGAGAGAGAGAGAGAGAGAGAGAGAGAGAGAGAGAGAGAGAGAGAGAGAGAGAGAGAGAGAGAGAGATAGCGATTAAAACAAATAATTCAAGTGACAATCCAAGCTATTTATAACTAAGAATCTCTACGCAGAGAGAGAGAGAGAGAGAGAGAGAGAGAGAGAGAGAGAGAGAGAGAGAGAGAGAGAGAGAGAGTAAATCCAATATCCTAAAATGAAAGTCCGCGTCATCTACAATTGAGAAAGTATTTATACAGATGCAAATACAAACAGACGAACATCAATATTTCCAAAACAATCGACGAAAATTTCGAATGGGTGGCGTTTCCAAAAACGGCTGGCAGGCACACCTTATTATGAAGATACAACCAGGAGGAGGAGGAGGAAGAGGAGGGATGAGGAAGAGGAGGGAGGAGGAAGAGGAGGAAGAGGAGGAGTGAGGTGGAAAGGGGGGTGGGGGAGGGTTAGTGTGAGGACAAAGCATTGCGTTGAGGCTGGTGGCTTTTCCTTGCAACTCGCACTTCAACTTTAAGTATTGCAGGGCAATAAAATATTGCATTAGACGAGCATTGCTGGCAATATCGTCTTAGGTTCCTCTTCCCCCTACCTAACCTGTCATGCAAGTTTGAGTACTTTCACGCCCATACACTTTTATGCATAGAAATTTTTATAAATATCATAATAAATGAAACGTGTAGGAAAATGTGAGTGACTCACAGCAATGTAGATTATAAGGACGAAAGGCCTATTACTCGCTATTCTAATTAAATCTGTAGGGAAAATAGTCGTAACAAACGAATGACTACGAACAGAACGAAGGACTTCAAAGTAAATGGAAAGCTAAACGTATTAGAGAAATGTAGTGTTAACAGTTGCCTATAAAATTCATATTTGAAATACTAGGTATAAATCTATTATCACATTTTCTACTATAATACCGGGATGCAAAAAGGCTCCAAGTGGAAGAAAAGTAGAATTTGTGGTGTGTGTGTTTGTAAAGCTCATAAATTGTTTGAAGGATGAAGAAATTTGTTTTTGAAAGCAATAAAGAGGCGACAGGATGCGGAAATTGCAGGTTGTATAGTATCAACATAATTTACATCAAAATGAAGCGATTAAGACATCCAATATGGTTAACAAATCTTATTGAAAATTACGAAGAACGGGAATTGTATCTCAAAGACTAATCCACGAAATTGTGAAATTCGAAATTCAGTCATATCTTGAAGGAACTATTATAAACCCCCAGAATGTTAGTGCAGATCTTTGGCCTCTGAGGTCATTCATTAAGAAATGTACTAGTAACCAACAATTTCCCTTCTTTTACTTTACATATTTATATAATTATTTTTGCCCAAAATTGCCAGTTTCAAAAAATCCATTTGTTTGTTCAAGAATCTCTCTCTCTCTCTCTCCTCTCTCTCTCTCTCTCCTCTCTCTCTCTCTCTCTCTCTCTCTCTCTCTCTCTTTCACTACTTGAACCTCTATACATCTGTACCACTGAACATATGGAATTACGCTAGATATCGTAGAATCAATAACTTCCAGGGGAAAAGTTTCTAGGCTGATGGAGTCGCCCAAAAGAGTAAATTGAGACCAGCTCAAACTGTAACGTGATCATTCTGAGGCAACTTGCCCCTCCAGACCCTACACCTGATAACATTACTACTACAAAATTAAAGTAGTACTACTTACATTACATAAATTAAAATCAGAGGATTATTTTATGTAGAATGAAATAAAACTTAAATATTGCAATTCATGAGAAAAGGAAAATGTGTTTTGAAATAACTTCGGACAAGTGACACTCAATTGACTACAGTGAAAGGTCACTCCATTCCATGACATGACTACTACAGAATTTTTAAAGTAGTACCACTTATACCAAAGAAATTAAAATAAAACAGAGGACCATTTAATGTACAACGAAGCAGCACCAAATAAAGTTTACACTTCAGGAGAAATCGAGAGTGAATTTTGAAACAACCTTCGGGAGAGCAACTCTCATTTGACTCTCCAGTGAACGGTCATCGCCCCACTGCCGCTATTGGCTTCGTTGTATGGCTTCAGGAGAAGAGGGTTGCTTGTTGTAGGTGAGGCAGTTAACAATGCACAATACAGAACCTTTGTGTCCTTCCCTATTGAAATGGAATCTATAATATTGTTTATGTAGAGTGGATATGAATGTAGGGGTATTATACACATGAATCATTATTATATATGTAATATATACCTTTATATACATAGGTTTCATATATATATATATATATATATATATATATATATATATATATATATATATAAGGATTAGGATATAGTGAATCAGTCGATCAAGTAAACAAGAAAACATCTAAATTATTTTAAAACGATGTCGAAATTATTTTGCTAAAACATAACGGATCTAGTATATAAACAAACGTAAACATAAAGAAAATAAGGATAGAATTACAAATAACGCCCCCCCCCACACACACAGAGAGAGAGAGAGAGAGAGAGAGAGAGAGAGAGAGAGAGAGAGAGAGAGAGAGAGAGAGAGAGAGAGAGAGAGATGCATAAATTTAAAGCTATATGTTTGACGTAATATACTCATATATGCATATATAACAAGCGTAAACATAAAGAAAATAAGGATAGAATTACAAATAAACCCCCATATATATATATATATATATATATATATATATATATATATATATATATATATATATATATATATGTGTGTGTGTGTTTGTGTGTGTGTGTGTGTGTGTGTGTGTGTGTATATATACTGTGTGATTCCTGGTCAGCGAAACTGTTGGCAAACAATGAAGGTAAACCATTTGTGTGAATAATTTGATATATGTATAAAAGAAAAAACAACAAGTAAAAGTTGATGGAACAAAAAAACCAGCAACTTCAGCTTTTTGATAGCAGACTAAAGACAAATTTATCTTTCAGCCAAACTCGATTTAAACCCCAGCCAATTTGTTTTATGGGAAAACTGTCTCAGAAATAACACTTTCGTAGTCATGATATATGGATTAGATATTGTAGCTATTCATTTTGGAGTTCAGTGCTCATTTGCTTATTTACATATCAAATTCTTTACAATAATCAATATGAACTATTTTGGTATTAGAATATGCTTAATCTTTTAGCCTATACAATACAAATAATCTCAATACTTTGACGTTTAAATCGTTACATAACAAACAAATCTTGATGTGAATGTAATGCACCTGTATATTTCTGCGTTCAATATTATCGTATTTTCTCTATGTATTTCAACACCCACTATACATATGAGAGCGTTATCGTTAAAGAAATAAATGATAGCAGTTAAACAGTTTGCTTTTGAAAATTTTCTAAAACAAAGAACACACAAAAGTACATGAAATGGAAGAAGGAAATAAATACGACACATTCGGATACCTATTATATCCTCAATTGGCTCAATCATTCCCCACCCAATGTCTACTGTATGCACGTAACTCGATTTACTCGGTATAAAAACTCAAGAGAATTTGATTTTTTCTTATAAAGGAGGAATATTTCATTTTTTTAACTTCTAATGGTGACTGGTAACAAATAAACTAAAATCTGGAGACAAATACAGTTTCAAGGGCAGCATGTTTCATATTGTGACAGACTACAGAGGAAGAAATGGAAACCGTAATACTGAAATAATATAGGAGAGAGAGAGAGAGAGAGAGAGAGAGAGAGAGAGAGAGAGAGAGAGAGAGAGAGAGAGAGAGATTTAATCAAATATCATTGAAAACTCTGATCATCAGTTTCAAGCACTTTAGCACAACCTTCCTACAAGTAGCAGTAATGATGTTCAGAGGGTGATAATGGTGATTATTAGATGATATTTGCCCTTTATTTTACTGTTTGAAATAAGAAAACTGATCCAAAAACAAATGGATGTTCAGATGGTGATAACTGTGAATTTTGTTCATACATGTTCTATGAAATAATTAACCAGTGCCTCAGCAACACTTGAATGCATAATTGATGATGATGATGATGATGATTTGGTAAGAATCACCATGCAAGGTAACTGACTAGTGATAATGGTGATTATTTAGTTATATTCCTTTTTTTGAAACATTTAAGCTTTGCCTCGGCATCAACAAGATGTTTACTTTGGTGATAATGACGATTATTTGGTGACAAGTCCCCCACCCGGCCCTTGTTTAGCTTTCCGAATACCGAAGCTTTGGTTCAGCAACTGAATGGTCAGTGGTGATTATGGTAATTTGTGTGACTTTTGTGAAATCTTTACCTTTTGAAATGAGTGAGTTGAAGATCATGCTTCTCCAATGCCATTTATAGAGGAATCCACAGGCACTGGTTAAGAGTCTATTATAACATATTCATTTCACTTAGTTGTTTGCAATAATCAGCAGGTACATCTAATTCTCTTCACTGGTATTTTAAAATGATTTTCAAAGCTTTCAAGTTGAAAACAGTCAATAAGACTTTGCCTGTTCAGAAAGGATCTTTTTCTCAAGAAATAACCAACTAAAAACCTAGATTTTCCTTTTTAGAAAAATATCACCAAAGACACACATTGAAGACACAAGCTTCACAAAACACAAGGAAAAATATAAGGAATAGCACAATAGGATGGGAAAGCTGGGTAGCACGAGTAGCCGGTGGGTACTGTCATCGGTGCCACAAACACTTGCCAAAACCCGCTATATTGCCTCGTGGCACAGTGCCAATGTTTAGCCGTCCCGCGCCTCGTCAAGTTGTTTACCTCAGCAGCTCCAGTCACGCTATGAGGAAAATCGAGGATGTTGTCACCAAACAGACCCTTCTCCCTTCCTCCTCCTCTTTTTCTCACTTAATAAAAAAAGCCACATGAGTGAATGCAAGGATAATACGTAAATTTCAAGTCACTTCTCACGTCACACTGGTACAGTCGGCTCAATGATAGAAAAAACGTGAAGCGAATCACAGGCTTCAGATGTCACACTGAAATCGAGTCCACAACGCAGAAGGTAGAATTTGACAGAATTCCAAAACCATTACCATACACCCTTTGGCCTGCACTTCGCCCCGTCTAGGGAAGTCGTCCTCCACCACACTACGCTGACAGAAAATATCTTGATGAATATCCCCTGACAATCATTCGGAGCTGATCAAATAAGGCGTATGCATTCCGTAGACTTTACTATCGGTCATTTCTTAGGTTGCCCTTTCGAAAATGACTTTGATTTTCAGCACTCACATACTCTCACTCCTGCCATAGCAAACATGCACACACTCACGCGCGAACACACTCTCTCGGCCGAGATGGTGTTTTGATGCAGCAATATGTTATTCTTTTCTTCTGGCCTAGCGTTTAGAACACCATTAAATGATGCGAACATAATGCAGGCGCGTGAGAAGCGGTTTCAGGTGGCGATGTTTTTATCAGGAGGTGTGAGAGAGAGAGGGAGGGAGAGAGAGAGAGAAAGCCAGCAGCGTCGTTGGTTACATATCGTAGCAAAATGTTGAGGGCGCGGATTCACAACC
The DNA here is from genome assembly GCF_036898095.1 of Palaemon carinicauda. Lineage (NCBI taxonomy): Eukaryota > Metazoa > Arthropoda > Malacostraca > Decapoda > Palaemonidae > Palaemon > Palaemon carinicauda. Next base: position 119,272,172 of record NC_090735.1, on the reverse strand, counting down.
AGAGTGAGGCGAGAGGTTTCTACAGACCTAGCATGGGTATCGATCCCTGAAGCACACTGCACCACTCCTCTCTCTGCCGGGCCACGCACTCACACGCCAACTCGCACACGCGCACACCACACCCCAGCGCAAAGCAACGCACATACGAACGCACATGATACACAAACAGGGAAATTCGTTCTCTATCTATCTCATACACACTTATACAAACACATGGGTTACTTAATATTTCACTCATTGTCTAATCTAAGAGCATCAGATTAGAAAGATTTGTTTCTCCTGAAAATTTACTCATAACTAGGGCGCATACAAACACTAATGTTACACAAACGGGGATTTTCTCTCTCTCTCTCTCTCTCTCTCTCTCTCTCTCTCTCTCTCTCTCTCTCTCTCTCTCTCTCTGACAAACACAAACACAGACAGACACACCGAAATCATATGCATACATAAAATCCCAAATAATTTAAACGCTGTCAAATTCAAGTTTGTAAATTCATGAACAGTATATGCCAAGAGATTGGCTGTTCCGAAAAACATTAATTTTTACACAAACTTCTAGTGGGTAAAGTGTCACAATTATCATCTACCTCAGATACCTGCAGCCACACATAAGAATATTTGTCACCTGAAGGCACAACTGGATATTCTGTGAATGAATTAGGAACTGATTGATGATAATACGTGAACAGAATGATTATTTCCAATGAGACTCTCCATCCATTCTATATAAGCCTGGTCCTCAATACTGAAATGGACATATTTATTTGAATTAAATGCTAAATACATTCCTCAATCTTATGTGTAAGAAATTATTGATTAGTATTCTACTAAATTTATAGGAATAATATGAAAAAACAAAGAATTTTTTATTACTAAGAAAATGTATGGAAAAGAATTAAAATCGACGTAGACAGACGAGAGGAAACTAATGCACGCATCATTTGTACTTCGCGTTGAAGCGGCAACGGACTCCTGACAAATAAAGTAATCGATATGAATGTCATAATCGATAAATGTGATTCACCACAAAGCGGAGCAAAACTCGAATTAGTCCAATTAATGCAGAAGGCCGATGACTGTGCAAAGACTTGCATACGTTGTCAACAAACTATTGCAACAGATTCAACATTATTAACATTGACCGTCAATGTGATGTTAAAATCTTGGAGAGACCAAAGGCCGATTGTACTCTGCTTGTCAAAAGACCTCTGACTCCCAACCTAGTTAGGTACCTTGTATCATTCGATGCCACATAAATTACATCTAAGATTTCAGTAATGCCAAATGCACTTTTTAAAATTGAAGGTCGATGTAACCGATTTTTCTCCTAAAGTTGATGGCCAATATAAGCGCTTACCACTGAGAAGTTGAAGGTCAACGCCAGCTTTTTCCCTTCTCAAGTTAAAGGTCACCGTCAGCGTTTTCTCTTCCAATGTTGAACGTCGACGCTACCAGTTTTTCTCTCAAAGTTAAAGATCGACGCCAGCGATTTTCCCCTCTGAAGTTGAAGGTCACCGTCAGCATTATTCAGTTTTAACATTTATGTTCGACATCACCGATTTATTTCTTAGAGTTGAAGGTCGACTCTTGAAATTTTCCCTCTAAATGTGAAAGTCAACGCCAGCAATTTTCGTACTATAGTTGAAGGTTGACGCCAACAATTTTCCTTCTGGAGTTGGAAGTCGACGCCACCAACTTTTCTTCTAGGGTTGAAAGTCGACACCAGTAATTCCTATTTTATAGTTGAAGATCGACGCCATAATTTTTTTCTATCATAGTTGAAAGTCGACGCCAACAATTTTCCCTCTTGAGTAGGAAGTTGACACCAGTAATTTAGTAATTTCCCTTTTAATTTTGAAGGTCGACGTCAACCGTTTTCCTTATAAATTTCATCGTCGATTTTTCTACAAACACTGAATCCTGACCTCAGCTTCTTTCACTCTAAATTTGAATATCAACACCACAAATTATTAATGCAAACTTGAATGCTGACGCCATCCATTTCCCTTCCAAAGTTGAAGATTAACGCCAGCGATTTTTATGCAAGGACTAAAGTTGATACCTGTGATCCTTAATCAAAAAAAAAAAAAAAAAAAAAGTCGACGCTTCCAATTTTTATTCAAAGGTTGAAAGTCGACGACAGTGATTTTCCGTGTAAAATGGGAGGTCAACTATATCGATTTTCCCTATAAAGCTTAAGGTCGACGCTTGTGACTTTCCATCAGAAATTGAAGGCCCACATCCAATTTATATTCAAAAGTTGAAAATCGAGTTCAGCGATTGTCCTCTTGAGGTTGATTGGTGTTTTGCTAAAAACAGGAAAGAATAAAGAAATCAAGATATATTTTTGTTCGAAATAAGCCTAAAATTTAATGGATTAATAGGAAAATGTATAAAAAAAAAATAAATTAATGTGGTAAAAAGAGATCTTTATGCTAAGACTGGAATATTAACGCCAGATATTTTCTTTCTAAGATTAGTTTGAAAGTCAAGGCCTCAGACCGTTCTCCTAAAAGTTAAAAACCACCGCCAGTGATTTTTTCTCCGAACTTTAAATGTCTAATGTTAAAAGTAGAAGCCATCGATTTTGTCTTCTAAAAATAGCGATTATTTTCTAATATTAAATGCTAACATCAGCATCAGCGATTTTCATCTGAAATTGAATGGCAATTCCACTGGTATTTCTTTTAAAGTTGAAGGTCAACGCCACAAATTTTCTATAACTGAAGAGCAGCACCGCCTGAGTTAGTTTTAAAGAAATCAAGGACCATGTCATGAAAGAACTTCCTAAAAAAATAAGGTCAGTGTAGGCTACGCAACAAATCGCCTGCACGTAACCATGACCCGGACGAAAAGCGTTGAAGAGGACCGTCCCAGCGGACTGGCAATCATTGTCATCGTCAGTTTACGCATGGAACGTCCCCATTACGGGCTTGCACAAACATCCTCTTTACAACACTTCTACACATATAGTCTTCTACGACATCCTCATGCCTCCCAACCACCAGCCCACAACTCTCTCAACCCCCCACCCCCCAGCCCACAACCCTTCCCTCCCCACGCTCCCTCCACAACCGTACCACAACCTTCCACCAAACGACAACCACGCCACACCCATCCCCCCCCCCCCCACCCGATTCCCCAAGCTACCAAAAATACAGCTCTCCCTCCCATGTCCCGCCATCCAATTCCACCAATCGTTGTACCTTTGTATTGTTTTCGTCCTCAATCATCCCTCCCCCCTTCAACCCCTCTCCTCCACCCCATACGCAGTCTAGACCTCAACACTTCCTCATTTCATTCCCGATTACGCTTGCAAGCACCTTACTTCCTCGCTTCGCTTCCGTTCCTTCCTTTTATCTGAATTTATCTCGCCTTTTCTTATCCTATCTTTTTTTTCCAATTGCCTATTACAATAGCAGGGTTGTTGTGGCCTGAATGGTAACGTCTCTGCCTGGTGATTACCAGACGGGGGTTCGAGTCCCGCTCAGATTCGTTAGTTCCTTTAATGTCTGCAACCTTACCATCCTTGTCAGGTAAGGATGGAGCGTTCGGGGGAGCCTATAGGTTTATCTGCTGAGTCATTAGTATCCTGGCCCTCCCTGGTCCTAGCTTGGGTGGAGAGGAGGCTTGGTCGCTGATCATATAATATATGGTCAGTCTCTAAGGCATTGTCCTGCTTGCTAGGACAATGTCACTGTCCCTTGCCTCTGCCATTCAAGAGTGGCCTTTAAACCTTTAAACAGACTTTGTCGCCGAGTTTTTGTACATTAAGAGCATCTTATCATCACTGATAATCTCTGTACTATCTTTAACTATACGGTTTATAAATATTAAATTCATTTCCACATCTCATTCGAGCTCAGTGATATTTTCCTGAGATGTGTACAAGTTGAAGTATTCCAAATGAGGTACATTGCTAC
>NC_090735.1:119248249-119260749 GCF_036898095.1 Palaemon carinicauda | reverse complement strand
TATAACTACCAAAATGGGTAGGCAAATGCTTTCACCGATCTCATTCATATTTAATGATGGCCAAAATTATTGGAATGACATCATCAGTATTCAGTTGTTGAGTATTTGTATCTAGCAGCGCGTAAGCGAGTCATTAGACTAAATGACTGGCTGGCTAACATAAAATACGAACTCCTCGTCATCAAAGCATTTTGTTTCATGATTATCTAACTTCAGTGAGTTACACATGATCGGACCAGGAATCAAGAGAAGCGTTACTATGTGCAAGCAAGTACACATGACACCGATAGAGAGGCTGATTTTGCATTCTCTTTAGCTATGGCAAGCAGCTCTTCTAGGAGGACACTCCAAAATCAAACCCTTGTTCTCTAGTCTTAGGTAGTGCCATAGCCTCTACAGCATGGTCTTCCACTGTCATGGGTTAGAGATCTCTTGCCTGAGGGTACACTCAAGCCCACTATTCTATCTTGTTTCTCTTCATCTTGTTATTTTGAAGATTTTATAGTTTATACTGTATATGAAATATTTATTTCAACAATATTATTGTTCTCAAACTTCTCTTGTAGTTTACTTCCTTATTTCCTTTCCTCTCTGAGCTATTTTCTCTGTGGAGTCGTTGGGCTTATAGCATTCTGCTTTCCCATAAAGGGTTGTAGCTTAACAAGTAATTCAAATTAAAATTCAAATTCAAATTCTTTATTTCAGCTGTAGAGCCATATACAAAATATTACAATAAAATTAATAGTTATATACAAATATATTAGGAATAAAACAAAAGGTCTAAACACAGAAAATGTGTTTAGACCACTCTCTAAAAACTGATGATTTTTTAAAACTATCACTGCTAAAAATTGCACAAATTAAGTGGATTTTTTAACTCTTTGCTCTATGAAACAAGCTTACAATGCATTTTCTCACTAATTCCTCAAATGTTGGTATTCCTAAAGAAACAAAGTGTCCACTTACTCTCGAAAACCTTTCTATTCCCATCAGGTACCTAAAAGAGTCATTGTAACATATCTTAAGTTTTTGTAGGGTTTCCTTTTTACATTTCATTGCCAGAGGCATACAATACAGGGAAGTACAAAAAGATCTGAACAAATGCACTTTTGCCTCATCATTGCACATATGAAAGTTCCTTAGCAACATATTGCCTCGCAAGCATTGCCCTCGATAGAGTGATGCAATATGGTCATCGTCCTTTAAATTGTCATTAATATTCATGCCAAGATATTTACATGACTTAACGACTTCCAACCTGGCGTCATTAATATAGAGTGACGGTTCACTAAATGACATAAAATTCCAGGGCTTTATAACAAGAACTTTGGTCTTGTCAGGATTGGCTTCAAGATAATGGTATTTCAAATATTCCATGCTTTTATCTATGAGTATTTGCAACGCTTTTAAAGATGGGGCTAAAAGTATTATATCATCTGCATAAAAGATATGATTCACCTTAACCTCTCCCACTGTGCAACCACCTTCCCTGCTGAGGAGCTTTGTACTTAAATCATCCACATATACGGCAAACAGAAGTGCTGATAGAACACTACCCTGTCTAATACCACAACTGGGTTTAAAAGGAGAGGAAAGACTATTGCCCCACATTACTCTAAAGTCCTGAGTTTTGTACCAGTACTGTAGCAGTGCTATAATGTAAAAAGGCACACGTCTTCTCTTTAAAATTTGAAATAATCTTTCATGACACACTTTATCGAAACCCTTGGACATATCCATTGCGCATACAAAAACTGGAGTGTTTTTTTTTACCTATAAAACTGGCATGTTTGTTTAAAAGGAAAAAGGGCCATATCAGTGCTGTGTTTAGTTTCATAAGCAAATTGATTATCCGAAGTTGTTAACAAGTCTTTGCATCTTTGTAGGATGATGCATTCAAATAACTTAGAAATAATGGAGGCAAGGGCTATTGGACGATAGTTATTCTTATCGGAGAGAGACTTATGGTAATCCTTAACTAAATTCAGAATTTTTATTTCAGTCAGATTTTTTGATACGAAGTGATGTCTGCACAAACAAGTGAACAAAAGTGACAGATGCACATACAGAGTTAGATGGGCATATCTTAAGTGATTCCCTGTGATTCCATCCAGGCCCGGGGCACTATTTAACGAAAGGGATTTTAAAGCATCTTGAACGTCTTTAACGGAAACAATTGGCATGGTGCTTTCTTCATCTTCATTTTCCATCGATAAAGATATTTTTGGATGGTTCGTGCCTTCCATAATATGACTATAATGATTCTTCCAACCTTCTGCTATATTTGACTCTCCCCTTATTCCATCAATACTAATCGGTAGTTTGGTAGTTTTCTTTCTTATTTTGTTTATTGTTTTCCAAGGATTTCTCCTGCTCATATCTCTAGCTATTTTTTCCTTTGTTGTTTTATTTACCGTCTTCTTGCAGACTTTGAGTGCTTTTTTAAAATTTCGTTTAGACAGGACCATCTCGTCGTATTGCACACCCGATCTCGGCATTCCCATTTCCTTCCATAATAAATACTTTTGTCTGGCTGTAACGTGGTGTAATTTGACGTTTTCATTCCAGCCTGGTATTCCATGACTTTTATGTACCTCCCCGGTATATTTTGTATCCCCACTCTTAAGTAATGATAATAATAATAGTAATAATAATAATAACAACAACAACAACAATAATAATAATAATAATAATAATAATAATAATAATAATAATAATAATAATAATAATAATAATAATAATAATAATAAGAGCAGACTCTTATCGCAAAAATTAAGATTTATCGTACTGAATCACCAGGTACATTGGAAGATTTTGTGTGTGTGTGAGTGTGTGTATATATAAATATGTATGCATGTGTATATATATATATGCATGTGTATATATATATGTATATATATATGTGTGTGTGTGTGTGTATGTACATGTACGTGTATGGGTGTATATGTGTGTTCATATGTAATAGAATATGGATGTGTGTCTCTCATTTACAAATTGTTATTATGCCAACTTATTATATTTTACTCATAACAACGAAATACCATACTAAGATTTATTTTATGCTAAAAAAGTGAAGCTTGAGAGCGATACATACTAAACATTTATTACTATATATTTTATAGCCACATGTATATCAATTCACACATGAACTGTTCTCTACTGATTTGTTTTATGAAATTATTTTGAAAAACGGTCCCCGATGCAAACGATCTCTTTTCCATATTTCAAAACATTTAGGCTGGATGGTTGACAGGGAATAATCTCAAATGCTCTGTTTTCAATAAAAGTGATGTGGCGGAAAATATAATATTCAGATGTATACTCAGAGATTTGCATACCTTTTTTTGTGTGTGTCTGGATTCAAAGTAATATTAAAAGTTAAGTAATCTTTGCTTTTTGCTGAAATGAGAAGAGATTTGAAAAACACATCGTGAGAAGTTCCAGTAAAGGCAACTTTAAGGCGATAAACTTTCCTTTTTTTCCTTGTGATTTAAACCCCCGACGATTATTCTGGAAACACGCAAAGTCACTTTAGAGAAGCCCCGAAAATATAACTAGTTTAGATGCACTCTCCACTGAAGACGTTAAAATATAATATGGGAAATTAATTAAGAAAGAAGTTCTTCACCTATGAAAATTATTAGTGTTAAACCTCTCCACTACCAAGACGTAAAATTTAAATAATCAAGTCGTTGGTACGAAAGTCTGTAGAATTCCAACGTACTTTCAACTTGAACAAAGGCAAATTTCTGGCAAAAAAAAAAAAAAAAAAAAATATAGAATATGGTGTTTACTCACGTTACCCCCGCCAACGGTAGACGCAATATTATGGCATTATTAGTAGTAGTTGTTGGATTGCCTAGCCAGTGAATTAATCTATCTTTTTTCACGGCAACATCTACATAAATAATAAGGATTATAGCAGTAGATCCAGTACAGTTACCCCTCATGCAACATGTGAAATGTGAAGTTTCAGTTAATACCAGTACTGCAAATAACATAAAATACCAATCCATCAAAGCAAAAACTTCCTTTTTGGAATGGAGAACTTCTTTAAATCTGGCGACAGCTCGTCCTACGTCCATTTGCCTTTCCATTACACATCATCCGATCGGTCCCCTCCCCCCGGGGCACTCACCTCCCCTTACCCCCTCCCCCATCACGCCTCCTCCCTTACATAGGTCCCTTCCGATCCCGTTTCAGATAAAATCTAACCCCCATCAACTTTAACCCTGCAATGCAGTTTTGGAAAATGTGATGGTTTTGCTTGAACGTCCATCATCTCTCGAGACCTTTTAGAAATGGCAAATAAGGAGTGGGTGGAGGGTAAGGCTTATCGCTTACAAAGAATTTCTGGGTGGAAACTTAAAGGATAGCTAGGTGTTACTAGGCATACCTCTTGGTATTGATAGTCTATTTCTTTATTCATTCACTGAATTGTACTGGCAATAATAATAGTAAATACAGTATTAATAATAAAAATATTAATAGCGATGATGGTAATAACGATGATTGAAATTATATCGATAATAACAATAGTAGTGTGCTATGATTGTTATCTTTAATCTAACGATTTATGTCATTATTCCTCTCGTGATTGATAGCAACTGTATCATCATCTTCTATTACGTTTACTTTATAATTCATCTAATCGAAAGTACTGAAAATATTTTTTTACAGAATCTACTAAAAAAAAAGGCAAGTAATGTTTTAAGTCAAGGAATTACCTTCCTGTATAAATCCTGACAATTTATCAAAGATAATAGTTTATGTATACATGTTTCATTACAAATGGCTGAAAATGTTTATAAATTACTTTCAACAGTCTGGCCAGACTCTATCAAATGACCATATTTTGTAAAGTCACTCAACAGTTTACGAATTAGAAAAAAAAAATCAATGTTAACCTTAACACGCAACCTTGGTCTCTTTCAGTCAGTGAATGCATATATATATATATATATATATATATATATATATATATATATATATATATATATATATATATATATACATATATATATATATATATATACATATATATATATATATATATATATATATATATATTTAACTATGTATGCACATATATATATATATATATATATATATATATATATATATATATATATATATATATATATTTAACTATGTATGCATATATATATATATATATATATATATATATATATATATACACTTAAGAAGCTGGTCTACTGTAGAGTAAATATTTTATACATGTATTTCATTTGTGTACTTAAGAGGTATATAGCCTGCTCGTAAGGTGAATTCCTCTCTTATAGGTTTAAGTATTTATATGTATACTATGCAAAACTTTCGTCGTTCATTTAATTGTATTTTCTATTCAAGCCTGTGAATGTAAATTTACGTTATTTCCAAGTATTAACTTTTTATTTCATATATTTTGTTACGAAGTTTTAGGTAACTCGATTAAGTGTGTTGTACGAACCATACGAGGTATGTAATTTTTTATGAAATATTGCGTCATGTTATATTTCCACGTGGTTGGAATGTTTTTGAAAACCCGAGTTAGTTTTATCCTTTTTTTTTTAAGTTTCGAGGACGTTAGTGGGCGGAGTTAGCTAAGAGTTACGTTGGTTGTGCATTGGTATTCGTCTGATACTTGTCTCGTTGGTAACCTTATGCCGCTAAGCCTTTACCCCAAGCTACAAGAATGATCTACTAGGATCATCAAGAAATTTTTAAGTTAATATATATACGCCCAGGAATTCAATAGCAGCAGAAGAGATCCAGCCTATCCCTTTGTAAGAGCTAAAGTTCGCCTCTCTCTCGCAATTGCCTCGAGTGTGTGCCCTCTCCAAAGTGAATAAGTTTTTTACCCAACATATATCTTGTGTATTGTGTTCAAACGTTGATAAAGCAATTAAATAATATTTCAAGCGTAATGTATTACTATAAATATGTGTGTAATATAAATCTTTGTAACTTGCCCTGTGAGTTTAGGATAAAACAGTGAAGTGTATTTATTCTGTGTTTGTTCAATTACCTCGTGAGTCAAAATATGTAAGTGTATTAATTACTTTTATGTAAATTTCATCTAGTATTTCCTCTTTAAAGTGTTAAGATGTTAACTGTTTTCCTTAATTATCAAGATTATATATTTGTGTAGAATTTATTTTCTAGTAAAACAAGTGATTATATAATTTTCAGAGTGTAATATTTTTCTTGTCTTAATCTAAGGTTTTGTTCATATTTAATATTTCGAGTGATTCATATTAGTAATATTTTTGGGGGGTATTAATGTATTCTTTTATAGAATATATTAATTTTTGTAAAGTGGGTATTATTTCGATCACCAGTATTTTTTACAGCGCTCTCTCGTAATCCCTGACTAAGAATCGAAGTAAGAGGTTGTTTTGAATAGTTCAAGTAATTAATAACTCAGTTCTATTTTGAGTATACTTAAGAGACCTTTGGATATTCAGTGTTTTTATATATTGCCGTCTGGGAGTTGCATAATTTCTCAGAGATCGGGTATTATTCCAGTGTAACAAGGTTAGGTTAAAATAAACAGGTGAGTTTGGAACTCGGGAGGTTAGGTAATTTGCCAGTCGTAATATATAACATAGATTTGAATGAAAGAAATCAGACAATAAACAAGAAAGAAGACAGGCTTTGAAGGGCAACAATTATAGTAAAACTTACTTTTTGAGATATCGGCCAACAAAGTTTGTGAAAAAAAAAATCATTAAAAATTAACAAAGCATTATAAGTACTTACATTGTGTTTCTGGCATTCTTGGGGGTACATTTATGGTAGCTGGTCTACTTACTTATGGTTCCTGGTCTTCTCACTTATGTATAATAAGTGATATTATAATGAAAAATAAGTTTAATTTTCACATTTTTTATACTTTTTGATGCGAGAAATTCCAAAAAAAAAAAAAATCATTTCTAGATGAGATAGAGCTTTGAAATTTTACGTTTGACAAGAGCACTCGATGTGCATATAATTGGTGGTGAAAAATATTCGTTAACTTCACCAAAAATTTCCATTTGTTCCAATTAATTAAAATAAACTTCAACCCCTAAAGGAATGCCAATATGCAAAGACAAAAGTCCACAGATGAAATTACATTGAATAGATTCAACCTTGTGTTATTCATATGACCCTAATGTTCACGGTGCCGGAGTGGAAGGATATTCCATTCCGTGGCCGCTTGGTCGACTGTAATCCTTCACAGCTGATTTAAGGTGACAGTTAATACGGAGCGATGACGTAACAGCTTGTGAAGGTTATTGTTTTATGCTATGTCTCTTGATATTGTTTATGTTTGGAGGGAGGGGTTGATGAGAAATCACATAATAAATCTATCGATTTCTTTTTCTTTGCTTATTGTTTTCTTATCTTATATATAAGTGTCTAAAGTCTTGCATAATATAGATATGACCACAACTATATATAGGGTATATAGTAATACAATTGCTTTATTGCCAGTCATTCGATCGATGAGGTTAAAATACGCTAGGTCTGGTCTAAACGTGGAAGGGTGACCAAAAAGAAAAAGAAAAAAAAGTGCATATTCACTGGGCAGGCCTAGCATCCCCACCCGAGAAAATACTTTCTGAATATCAAAAGGGAAAAATATTTATTTACTGTTTATTTCTTAAGCCTATTTGGTTTTCTTATTCCATAATATCGAAAACATTTCTGCATCTTTAATGTTCATGCAACCTTATATGAAGATGGTAATGGATATTGAATGTCATCATGCTAATGTGATTTATTGCGTAATGAAAAGCGTCATCAAATATGTACATTTTTTATCAATTGATATCTCTTAGGAAGACTAACGTTTTGCTTTTAACATTACGCAAATTTAGTTACAGAATATGTAATTCACGTGTACATGTATCAGATTTTAGATTATATAATCAAAAGAAAAATGTACATCTTTTAATTTATGTAACTCTCTTAACTTCAATGAATTTTGCAATGATTATGATATGATATCAAAATTATCCCCAGTGTGGAAATAAACATTAGATAACCAAACATATGTGCATATCTGATCAACGCAAGATTTGTAATAGTGACAGTTTCTGCATGGATTTGGGTGGTTCTGTTTTTCAAAAAGCCGTTTATTTAGGATGATACTGTACATAGACAGTACAGTATCATTCAGCCATACTGTACGTTTTCAAACAGAAATCTTCAGATTAAAATATGCAAACAAAGCGTTTCTAGTACCGGTATTTCACCAAAGTGATCAAATGTTTTTGTTCAGCTTTCCTTGAAATAAAATAGTACAGATAACATTCAGCTATGTCTGAGCTGTAACCGAAAGGGGAACAGAATCGTAATGATTAGCAAAGTAACGCTTTCAACATTGCACGATGCAAAGGATCTTGGCTGGATTCATCAATGTCTCTTGCTTATCCGGTTACATCATCCCCGGTGGCCAAACTAGCTTCTAATAGAGATAATCCATATAATAATTCAAATAATTAAGTACCGATCACCATCCAACCAAAAATGAAAATTAGGAAAGTATGACAAGTGTCCAGTGACATGAAAATAACCTGGAGCTCCAAGTACCTGAAGAGATAAGGGTTTACCTATGAGCACTGCAACTCAATAAGATTGGTTGAAGATCAGCTTCTCTAAGCAATGAAATATTATGCAATTTTGTTTTGCTGTTACGTAGATCAACAGAAAAATTGCTTCTTTTGTTTCGCTTATTATTTTTTGCATAAGAGTCTCTCTTTTTTTTACGTTTAGTTATAACATACAGTATGTATTTTATATGGATTGGTAATGTACTATTTAATTTATAAACACAGCTTTTGTGATCTATAATTCTATAATTATGAAGTACTTTTTAATCATTTGAACAATTATTATTACATTAAAAATCCAGTAAGGTCCTCTCTCTCTCTCTCTCTCTCTCTCTCTCTCTCTCTCTCTCTCTCTCTCTCTCTCTCTCTCTCTCTCTCTCTCTCTCTCAAGTTAATTAACCTGTAAAAGTGCTCTCAGCTAACGTAATTTCAGCTCAGTATGATTGACCTCTAATACACAATCATCTCAGCATCAGATTTCAATCACTTAAAATTCATCAGGATTTAGGAAATAGCGATGAGAAATCCTGCTCCCCTGATTATATATTCGAAATAGGGGAAATCTATGTAGCAGAGAATGTTTATATCATTGTTACATTACAATTGAGTCATTGCTGTTGTTTGTTTATTATATTCTATTACATGTGTTTAAAAGCATAATTTTCTTAGTTAAGATACTGTAGTTCATAAGCTTCTATAGATAATATATTTGCAATTAGATAAATGTCCTAAACTTCACTTATTGCCCAATATGTTCTTTCCCAATCCCAGAGTTTGAATATGATTTGCCTATTATTACCCATTGAATTGCTAAATATTCAATTTACTTCAGACAATGAAATCCACTATTGGCGATCTCCAAGAGTTGGCAAATTTGGAGGGCGATATACAAGGAATAATTTGTAAATACCCTATCATACTGGATAGTTTCCACAGAACGTCTACAACCCGAATTTGAAGTATAAAGAGAGAGAGAGAGAAAAAAAAAGAGGAAAACCACATCCGTATGAGGGTAACATTTGTTAAGTCATACAACACCAGAACTATCACTAACACTATAATAACCTGTTCATCGCCTGTAGTGTAGGTCTAATTCAAACTGAAATTGGTAGTTCAGTCGCAAACGATATTTTCTTAAAAAATAAAAAGCCCTCTCAGCAAATACATTGATTAGGAAAATATTTTTAACGAAGAAAATATCTTAAGACCACCTTGATGAACTATGTCCAAATAATCGCAATCATACGAGATGAACGCAAGATCGTTACCATCTTTGTGAGGAGTCTTTTATAGCAATAGGCGTGTAATCTAACTTTGTAAACCCAATAGTTTAATTTGTAATATAATGAGTCTCTAGTATTTATTTTATAACATTGTTAAGCCCATAATTGTTCAGATAGTTAGTTGGTATTCTGCACTTTTGACTTAATACATGTTAAATACTACCTTTCTGATATCTGTCATCTGTTATAATTAGAGTTTACCGATTCATGAGCATAACGCTTTGTCGCGAAATTTTTTTTGTTATAAATTTTTGCGTGATAAAGGAAGAGTACAGGCTGAAAGCTCGTAGTAATGATAATAGAGTAAAAATACATATTTCTAAGAGGATTCAACTCATCATCTTGTAAGATTCAAACTTTGATGTGTAGAATGGCAACAGAGAACGGAGAAAAACATAAGCAAAGACAGTAAGACTACACACACACTCGCACGCGCGCGCACACACACACACACACACACATATATATATATATATATGTGTGTGTGTGTGTGTGCGCGCGCGCGTGCGAGTGTGTGTGTGCGTAGAGAGAGAGAGAGAGAGAGAGAGAGAGAGAGAGAGAGAGAGAGAGAGAGAGAGAGAGAGATCTTTTGAACATCTATTATCTTACTTTGAATCGTTTCATCACTCTAGAATGAGGATTACCTCACCCAAGCCCTCCCGTTTTGATAGTATGTAGACACTCAAGTCATATATTCTTCTCTCGTTATTTCTTTCCCTCTCAACCCTGGATGCGACCCACAACGATCGGTTAGCAACTATATACCCAATCCTCAGACTCGAACGCGGTACCATAGCCATGCCAGCTTGGCGGGACGAACAGAAAGAGAGGGGATATTATCAAGGAAAATCGTTTCAACTTGATAAATAAGAGTTATTGCACAAGGTCTGAAGTTGAAGAAAGAGCTTCAGAGGTCTCTCGAGAATCTATTGAAGAGAGAGAGAGAGAGAGAGAGAGAGAGAGAGAGAGAGAGAGAGAGAGAGAGAGAGAGAGAGACCGGAAATTCATCTGAATTAGCCGGTAAAGGCACACACAGTTTGCAGCTTTCTGGAACCTGTGATCCACATAAAGTCAATAATTAATCGAACTCGCGTCAAGTAATCCGATTAGTGATCTTACTTTGCTTTCAGGCTTAGGTCGTCTCAAACTTTTCTTTACTTGCATTACTCTTTCAAGGAGTTACTAGTATTCTTTATGTAATCATACACAATATGATATGTAACTGGCAATGATCTCAACTGGATTTTATTTTAGTAATTTCCTCTGTTTTCGTGAATGTTGTTCCGGACGCATATTAGCAGAGTCTGGAAGGGTTTGTCCGGGACGAAATTAGAGCCATTAACGGGGCGAACTCGGTCAGCGGAGATAAGTATTGCCAATCCATGACATCATCAGCTTTCAATAATCCAATAATTTTTAGCAATAATATCTTGAAGTGAGTATTATTACGTATGTCTTCAGAGTTTAAAATAACTACGGTGATAAGAGTAGTAATTATCGCGAACGAAGTGAGTGATCTTATAAGAAATGACAAAATTTATGCGAAAGATTCTCACCCAACTCATAGCCCAGTTAACCTATAGCCCAGTCATTCCCTTTTATTATTATCGCCGGGTGGGGTGGGGGGGGGGAGCAGGGGAGCAGCTGATATTTTCGGCGGCGGGGCCAATAACTCCTATACCAATTAATATATTCAAACAAAATTTTATGTGCTTATTTATATATAAATAAGCTTTGTTTCTGCTAATTTTCATGTTCATACCTGCTATAGGCATGCCCTGACTGTCACTTTTGTTCTTAAGTGACGACTTTTAGGTAATAGATTTTGGCAGATAACCAAATATTTTTCACCGGGTTTGATGGTTGTTATGTGAACTACATTCCTACCAATTTTCTTATTGATACTTGCTATAGAAAAGTGACAGTAGCCATTTTTCCATATCTGCGGGAGGGCGATTTTCGGCGTCGCCGTTAATTACTCGTAGAATATTTCACATATCTAAATGAAATTTTCAGGGATTTATAGGATAGATATTTACTTTATCCATACCAATTTTCATGTTGATATCTGCTATAGAAAATCCACAGTAAACGTTTATTTCCGGTACGGGTTGAATGGTTATTTTTGGCGGTGAAGTAAATTGTTCCTAGAATAATTCACACATCCAAATGAAAATTTCAGGAGTTGATGGGATACATAGTTTCTCCGTTCCTGCAAAGCTTCATGGTAATAGCTACAATTGAAAAGACACAGCTATCCTGCAGCCTTCTTAATCATGCTGTTAAATGTAGCAACATTACAGTGAACTGCGTGATAGTGAGCGACATCGAGGGACAATACCGATCTCATAAACAATATTCGTCCTAAATTGCAGCTAGTGGTAGTATTTATATCTATTATTATCATAATTCATAATTAAGTTATTACTATAATTGTGTAGTCATATCTATATAAATAACGTAAATGAATTGTAATTTCTAATAAAGCTACGACGACGCATACAGATCTAATGCGGTGTATGGGAGGGAAAAAATCTACTGCTATGTACGGAATCTAGAAGGTTCTAGAACGTGGAGGTTAGAAAGTGGGCAACGTCATTTGACATGAGTCTCGATT
>NC_090735.1:119240749-119243249 GCF_036898095.1 Palaemon carinicauda | reverse complement strand
GAAATTATAACATGAGATTCAAGTGAAATTATAACAATAGACTTAAGCGAAATGATAACATGAGACTTAAGTAAAATTATAACACAAGACCAAAGTGAGATTATAACATGAGATTTAAGTGAAATTATAAGAAAGGGCTTAGGTGAAATTATAACATGAGACTCAAGTAAAATTATAATATAAGACTAAAGTGAAATTATAACATGAAACTTCAGTGAAATTATAACAAGGGCTCAAATGAAATTATAACATGACTCCTAAGTGAAATTATAACATGATTCTTAAGTGAAATTATAACCTGAGCCTTAAGGGAAATTATAACATAAGAATTAGGGGAAATTATAACATGAGTCTCGAGTGAAATTCTAACTTGTGACTTATGGGAAATTATAGCACGAGAATTAGGTGAAATTATAACATGACTCTTAAGTGAAATTATATAATGAGGGTAAAGGGAAATTATAACATGAAACTTAAGGAAAATTATAACAGGAGACTCTAGGGAAATAATAACATGAGTCTCAAGTGGAATCCTAAGATTTGACTTACATAGTGAAATTATAACATAAGTTTTACGGGAAATTATAACGTGAGAGTTAAGGGAAATTATAACATGAGTCTTAAGGGAAATTATAACATGAGAGTTAAGGGAAATTATAACATGAGTCTTAAGGGAAATTATAACATGAGTCTCGAGTGAAATCCTAACACATTACTTATGTAGTGAAATTATAACATGAGACTTAGTTTTAATTATAACATGAGACTTAGGTGATATTATAACATGAGACTTATATAGTGAAATTATAACATGACACTTAAGTGAAATTATAACATGAGACTTAGGTTTAATTATAACATGAAACTTAGGTGATACTATAACATGGGGCTTCGTTGAAATTATAACATGAAGCTTAAGTGAAATTATAACATGAGATTTAAGTGAAATTATAACACGAGTCTTAAGAGGAATAATAACATGAGACTTGAATAGTGAAATTATAACATGAGACTTAAGTGAGATTATAACACGAGGTTAAGGTAAAATTAAAACATGAGACTTAAGTGAACTTATAATATAAGACTTTAGTGACATCATAGCATGAGGCTTGAGGGAAATGATCATCCTAGCGATATATGAAGAGATGTAGGTGAGCGGTAACTGAAGCTTGTTAGTCATTAAGGAGTTATTTTAGTAAACATTGTTCTATGGAAAGTATAAACGTTTGGTACGTATTTGCATGTGAAAAAGTAGAATATCCTAATAAATAATATATATTAATCTTAAGAAATATTTTCTTAAAAGAAAATCATTATAATCTAAAGAATAAATGTGCAGCGCGATTTTTATTGAGACGTACAAGAACCATAAGAGGATTTTTTTCAGCTTAAAAATTATGAATAATGTTTTTTGTTCTGAGCTATGAATATGATTTCATTGGGATATTCCAATTAATCCTACTAAAACCGCTTTGTGTTTACCTTCATTTAAACTATATATTTTTTTTTTACGACATTGTGTTTATTCATATAGGCTCCAAAAATGTGAAATCTATGTTTGGTTGCATTCATTTACAGAGAAGGTATTAAATAAACAAGAAACGTTCAAGGATCTTTCTGTCTATCTGCTCGTCTGTTTGCCTTCTTATCTATCTATCTAAAAGATAGAAAATATTTCCGTGTTATCAATTTATAACAGCAACTTGGAATGGTTATTTTGTAATAATTTTATCCGACTTATCGTCAGAATTAATTAAAATAATGCATGGGGAGAAATTCCACGGCTTATTTTCTTCAGTTTTCATTTTAATTAGAATAAGTAACATATAATTCAGAATAAAATATTGCTTTCATCATCTATATCAAAGGAAATTGTATTGCTAAAGGATTTTTAACGTTAAAATTACATAGAAAAAAAAATCTTTCTAAACTAATAATATGATGATTGAATTATAAATGTCAATTGTATTCACTTGCTTATTCACGTATATTTACTGTATATTTACAACTGTTGCGCAAGCCTTAAGCCACCTTGACACTTGCACGAGTTTTTCCGTAATTTGCGCAATACATAGTGGAAAGACGTGCCATTTGATGTACGCAGATTGGAAGTATTGTTTGTGACATGTTCGTGCACTGCATACACATAAACTATGCGATTTTTACGCAATATGTGAACAAAACTTTGTCGAATTGGTACTTAGACGCAATGGTGCTACCTGTTTACGTGTTGGTTAAGTAATGACAGGCATTGACACTCACCGTCTGCAGTATTCTCACCGAGCTCCCACAGTCCTCACTCTTGGTTCATGCAAGTAGCAAGCACATGGCACGAACATTTATGAAAAATTTTCCTAAATTTTTACAATTTCAAAATTTTTTCAAAGCGCCCCTTACTTTACACGAAGACTTTAATCACTAAAAAGAAGCATTGCTTAGCATTGCGGACAGGAAAGTCGTGCAAGTGTTAAAGTGGCTTTACTTACTGCACTCTAGCAAA
>NC_090735.1:119215979-119230979 GCF_036898095.1 Palaemon carinicauda | reverse complement strand
TGGGAATGTGACTACGTTTTCTACAAACCACGAGTCAGGACATTAGCAAAACCAATTTCACTTGCTGGCGTAAACTTTATTAGCTCCTCAAATTAGGAGTTTGTGCAAATTACACAAGTTTAGACAGTACTACATAGGAAAGCATATTCCCACAGACCAACAAAACATAGACGATAAACAGCCTTACTAACACTTGTAATCGGTATACCGTGGCGCCGCCAGTTGCTATGTCCATTATAAACACGCACACACACACATATATATACACCCACATATATATATATATATATATATATATATATATGTGTGTGTGTGTGTGTGTGTATATATATATATATATATATATATATATATATATACATAAACACATATATACGTATATATATGCATATATATATATATATATATATATATATATATATATGTATGTATGTATATATATACATATATATATATATATATATATATATATATATATATATATATATATATATATATATATACTTATATATATAAATATATATATATATATATATATATATATGTATATATATATATATATATATATATATATATATATATATATATATATATATATACATACATATAAGCCTTGAATACAAGTTTTTGGGAAATGAGGCAACTTACAGCCAGTATTTGTTTAAAATAAGAAAATAAAAGCATGGGCACCAAAGTTATGTAGGACACCAAGGCATTTGCCTTGGTCAATTTTGAGGCTTGCATGTATGTATGTTATTATGAGTGTATGTGAGGAAAGTGGTAGTGGGTGTTATTTGGTGCTATATTTTTCTGTTCATTTAATTTACCAATCTAAGAATTTAATCGACATTTTAAAATGCATATTTTTTTTCTTCTTTAAAACCTTATTCAATAAATGCTCTACCTTTTTTTTCTGCGGGATTCATAAACTGGTCGGCTGTAAAATGCTCTTCACACAGTAACAATTTGTTTGGTGCTAATACTGACTTCCAAAGGATGTAACACTGTGGTGAAATCAACAATTCTGGTACAATGAATTTTCTTTTCACGTTGTGTACCCATTTCTTGCACCTGTGAATTTTATCAAGCAAAGCTATTTTTACCCTTGATGTTTAGTTAAAGAAAATATTCATATGATGAATATTTTAAGAGTAAAGAAAATGTTCATTTATATTGGAAAATATATTATAGGAATTACGCAACAACTATCGTAATCTATATTTTGTTTCAAACACAAGACCACTCTTAGTCGTACCAGAAAGACGTTCAATACAATGAAAATTTAAGAGCTATACATGTAGGTGGTAATGGTCAAGTTACAATTGCATGTTTTCATGACTTCGTGAACCTTAATAGGTTTTCACCGCCATCATCGTGTAGTGTTTTCAATAAATCTAGTAGCACCACTTCACATTTCAAATAACATTCACGTAGATATCCACAACGATTACGTATTAGCCACTCTATTGTTGATACACATGAACGTGTGGTATGGTGTTAACCTAAGTTGTTGCTACCTGCTAATAATCATCATTTACTCAAGGATTGCACCCCATTGATTATCATTGTATCGTAAATTTACAATATTTAGCGTTATTTCAAATCTAATATCTTATTATCGTAAGCTGACAGTTGGATCCACACTGACTACTGTCAGTTCCGACAACCTTCAACGGAGACTATAGTCAGTAATGAATGTATTTTATACTTATTTACATATTATATATATATATACATATATATATATATATATATATATATATATATATATATATATATATATATATACATAGATATATATATATGTATATACATATATATATATATATATATATATATATATATATTTATTTATATATGTGTGTGTGTTTGTGTGCGTGTGTATACATATATGATATGTATATTATAATAATAATAATAATAATAATAATAATAATAATAATTAATGATAATAATAATAATAATAATAATACCAGACTGTATCATCCGGTACGTAGTACTAGCTATGCACTTGATCCTAACAATCCTGTCTTCTCCATAATAAAACTGCTACACAGTATTCTAGAAGTTTAATTCCAGCTGTGACCAGATTTTGGAAGGATCTTCCTGATCTGGCGGTTGAACTTGAGAAGTTCAAGCGTTTTGTAAACTATTTTCCTTTGGAGAGGTTGATAAAAATCTCGTATTATCTATTTTAACTTTGTTACTGATATAAGAAGATTTTGTAATTATCATTCATTACTTATATATAGTTTACCTAGCATTCCCTTATTTCCTTTCCTCACTGGGCTACTTTCCTTGTTGGAGCACTTGGGCTTGCAGCATTCTGTTTTTCCAACAAGGGCTGCAGCTTGGATAGTAATGATAATAACATTTCTCTGATAGACTTTGTTACATCAGTTAACGAGAACAAATTAATGAATTAATCTCAGAGTGATTCCCCACGAATCGCCAGATGATGATGGGCAGCTCATCTTGTTCAAGGAATTTAGCAAACCTCTTCAGGACGAGATAGAACTCAGATTCTAGTCAAAAAGAGGGCAGGAAATCGTAGGTATAATTTAGTATTCTGCCCATTCGATGACATGTTTATCATTGGAGTGAAGACTCTATGCTTCTCTTAACTGAAATATCATAATTGATTAAACGAAAATAAAAAAAATAAAAAATAAAATGATTTCCAACCTAGAGACTGTAACATATTTGGTCGATAAAGGATAACACAAATCTAATTCATTTTTTTTCAATCTAGAATTCTATATTATAGACGACTAAAGTGAAATAATGTACCTATTTTGATGAATGAACGCAGACAGTAGAATATGATACCAACATATTGAACGTTTGAATTTGAAGTCCAAAATTTTAAAAATTCTATTTTTGGTTTTCAATTGTGACCACAAAACGAGAGTGCAAAAGACAGCAATTAGTGACACCGGCTGTTAAAGTTAAATTAATATAGGTCTCTAAATCGACCTTTTTATCGAAATGAATTATTGAAATACCATTTATTACCTTTTCTACATTGATTTTAAGCAGGGAAAATATGTTATAATTAGAATTAATGCTTTAGTGCATTTGATATAAATTATTCAAAATAATTACACAATAGATTAAAATATTTGTACTGATTAACATAAAGAGACAAACAGACAGGTAGCCAGATAGTGAAAACGAACATTGTCTCTATAAATTAATGATAATTTGTTATGTATCAAGTGAGGGATCTTGCTCATCCAAGAATGTTATCACGAAGAGAGTTCTCAGGCAAACCCAGGAAATTTTTAAAATTTGTGTAAGATCGAATAAACCAACTGTATTCATGGGGAAAACTCATAAAGAAATAACATCGAATGAAACTAGAAAGCAACATATCATTTAAGTCAAGAAAGAAAAAAAAAAAAAAAAAAAACAGCGACATACGCAAAGAAAGAGTAAAATGTGAATACTTTTGTTGATCTTGACCAACCAAAAATACACATAAAAACTACAACGGGTCCTCAGTAAAGAGCATACCTTTGCCAACACCGCATCACAAGATAGTGTAATTGAATTATGCACATTTTAGCACTACTTTCATTCAAATTAGATACGAATTGACCACGATAAAGCAAAAAGACTCTTTTTTTTTTTTTTTTTACCTTTCATGACCTTGATCTAAATCTTATGTATATCACAAGATAGGCAACTGATTTATTCAAATTTTGCCACTAGTTTCATGCAAATCAAATGAAAATTGATCACGGTATAGCAAAAAAGACGTTTTTTACCTTTTCGTTACCTTCACCTTGACCATTGACCCAATTACTCCCAAAATATAATCAAATTGCCCTTTAATCATGGCCATTCATCCCACCAAATTTCATGAGATTTTCCAACGATATAGCATAAAGATATTTTTTATCTTTTTTTGAAATTTACCTTGATCGTATTGTATGCACATTTGGCACTATTTTCGTGGGAAATCTTATAAAAATTGACCACTATGTAGCAATGAGACAATTTTGACCTTGAACTTTGAGCCAATCACTCCCAAATCACAAGATAGGTAATTGAATTGTGTTTATTTTGGCCCTAGTTTCATCCAAATCGGATAAAAATTGACAACGATATACCAAAAAGGACGCTTTTAACCTTTTCCTTACCTTGACCTTGACGTTTCACTCAATCACTCCCAAAATCTAATCAAATTGTCATTGGATCATGGTCAATCATCCCACCACATTTCATGAGATTCGGTCAAACAGTTTTTGAGTTAAGCGAATCACAAACACAATGACAGACACACACACACAAAATAGAGCAAAAAGACATTATTACCTTTTTGTGACCTTGACCTTAACCACTGACCCAATCATTCCTAAAATCTAATCAAATTCCCCATATATCATGGCCAATGATCGCACCAAATTTCATGAGAATCCATCAAAGCATTTTTGAGTTATACTAATCACAAAAACACACACATACATACAAAATACACGCCCATCAAAACATAACCTATGCAACGGATTTGGCGAAAGTGATGAACGAGAGAGGTGGGGAGGATTCAGAAAAGACAAAGAAAGCATTTCCATCAATCTTTGCAAGACTTAACATCAAGCAAGATCAGCAATTATACTTACACCGAATAGTCTGGCCTATTCTTTATACATACCCCTCTGTCCTCAAACACCTGGCAACACTGAGATGACCAAACAATTCTTCTTCGCTCAAGAGGTTAACTACTGTGCTGCAATTGTTCAGTTGCTACTTTTCTCTTGGTAAGAGTAGAAGAGACTATTTAGCTATGATAAGCAGCTCTTCTAGGAGGACACTCAAAGACCAAACCATTGTTCTCTAATTTTGGTCTTCCACTGTCTCCAGGGTTAGAGTTCTCTTACTTGAAGTTACACTCGTGCACACATTTCTTTCTTATTCCTTCTTCCCCTTTTTTAAGTTTTTTTAGTTTATATGTGAAAGATCTATTTTAACGTTGTAACTGTATTTAAAGTATCTTACTTTAATTTTTCATTACTTCTTTTGTAATTTATTTATTTCTTTATTTCCTTTCTTCACTGGGCTATTTTTCCCTGTTGGAGCCCTTGGGCTTATAGCATCTTGCTCTCCCAACTAAGGTTCTTGCTTAGCTACTAATAATAATAAGTGCAACCCATTCCTCGATCCTCCATTGAATAGAATAATAGACCTTTCGACAAGAGGATCTATCGAGCTCCCTTGCGAGAACATCTTTTGATTTTCAAATCATCAAATATTAGCAGGTCATCCATAGGAAAGGCGCTAATTAATCGGTTTACTTCACTAGCGATGCAACGACAACTGGTTTACCCAAGGACGGTCGGTGGACTTATTTATGAATGTTTTAACAAGCATTGATATACGTATTCATAGATTTATGCAAATAAGCGTCGCGAAATCCATGGTCAAGCATGTCAAATGTTATTAAGCGAAGCTGGATGCAAAGCCCTATTTCACTGTTTTTAAACTGTCGATGCAACAACCACGGACTGGTCGACGTCAATGACCAGACGAGATGCTGATTGGTTGAATTTCTTAAACGGACGCTGCAAACTGTTAAGTGAAGCACGGCAGAACTTCCTGAATATTGTTTATTCTAAATGTTCCAGAATTTTCATCAAATTCTGTATGCCAATATATCTTCAAGATACAAATTTAATGAAATTTAAACAATTAACAGTGATTGCATATCACTAACGTTGAGTAGGGGATGGGGAGCGCCGTTCTAAAGTGTGAATGACTAATTCGTAGGAATACTAGGGCGTTAAGATATTTCCTATTGAATAAACGATATTATCAGAGTATAAATCCATTTAATATTGTACTCTCTCTCTCTCTCTCTCTCTCTCTCTCTCTCTCTCTCTCTCTCTCTCTCTCTCTCTCTCTCTCTCTCTAATCATTTTTAAATAAATGAATAAATAAATAAATAGATAAATAAATACGAATGTCAATGAAGAACGCATTAAAGATTATTTAGTAAGTTTCAGTTTAATATAGAAAACAAACGAACAAATAATGCTCCGTTTTCCTTAAATGTATGACCTATGAATATATGCATATAAATTATCCTGTCTTCATGAGACTATCAATATCAATGAGACGAAAATAGTAGTTCCAATACTCTGCTTATCAAGTGTTAGTTTCATAAATAAATGAATACACACACATACATACATACATATATATATATATATATATATATATATATATATATATATATATATATATATGTATATATATATACAGCATGTATATATATGTGTGTGTATGTGTGTGTATGTATGTATGTATGTATATATGTATATATATATATATATATATATATATATATATAGAGAGAGAGAGAGAGAGAGAGAGAGAGAGAGAGAGAGAGAGAGAGAGAGAGAGAGAGAGAGAGAGAGAGAGAGAGAGAGAGGAATATTATAATATTATAAAAAATAACCATTTAGCACATAAATAGTATCTACTGTAAATAGTAACAACAACAGTGGCAATGTTAATAATACAGTGAAACAGTAATGTTTTTTTTAAGTGCATTCGGTTATGGAGTTCAGGAAAAAGGTCAGGAGAGGTCACATAGCCTCGACATTTAGCTTTGGTTTACATCTGGGATAAGGAGAGAGAGATACAGTTGAGGACTATGTTTTTGAAAAAAAGGGGTTCTTCCTCAGTTTGCAATATGTAATTTTAAGCTCGTTTCTTTTAATAGTCATTTGCATTGTTTACCACCAAATGTATTTTCATATCTAGTAACCTAATCATTCTTGTATTGAATAATTCGACTTTACACAAATCAAGATTTAATTTCGTGACAAAGTTGATGACCTTAGGTGACCTTAAGAACGGTCCAATTTCAATATAAAGAGAAGCATGATTCAATAGTTAGTGATGAGAATGAATTAGTTTAAAGGTTTAAAGGCCGCTCATGAATGGCAGAGGCAAGGGACAGTGACATTCCCCTATCAAGCAGGACAATGCCCTAGAAACTGACTATATATACATATGGTCAATGCCCAATCCCCCTCTCCATCCAAGCTAGGACCTAGAAGGACCAGGCAATGGCTGCTGATGACTCAGCAGATAGATCTATAGGCTTCCCCAAACACCCGATCTTTAGCTCACAAGGATGGTGAGGTTACAACGACCAAAGAAACTAACAAGTTTGAGCGGGACTCGAACCCCAGTGTGGCATTCACCAGTCAGGGACGTTACCACATCGGCCACCAACAGCTCTTTGATGAAACATATCGTCTGATTATTGCCCCACATTACATTAGTAAACACAGTTCAACTATAATGAGTACAAAATTCCAGATGTTGCTGAGATATATTGATTCACGCACTATAGATGTATTGTTTAATTAATTTTCCAGAATAATGAGGTATTTCATAAAATAATTACTTTGGACAAAAGACTGAATGAAGCGAAATAGAATAGGGAGTTGACTCCTATGGTTCATGAAAATTTAGAACGATTTTAATAGGACGATAACAATTCTGATTTACAGTAAATGCACCTGACATATAAATAAATCTAATATTAGTAATCAAAACTAACCATAATAAGAATCCATTGATAAATTTCTACCACAAATTCGTTCTTTATAATATATCAGTTTATCAGCACCTCCAATGTTAGGTTGTATTTATACCGTCGTTTGTCGCCCTGCCTACTGCCTGTTTGTCTGTCTTTCCGTCTATCATTCTACAATTCAGTCTGCTTGTCTATCTGTCAATCCGATGGTCTATACTAATGTTCGTCTAATAGCGTCCTTTTTTTTTATCTTTTTTATTTTGTACGTCTACCTGCTTGTTTGCCTGTTTGTTAGCAGGATGGCATTAGAATCAATGTTTAGAATTTCATTTAGACTTTCAAGAAATCTTTTCCTCAACCTTCAAGCTTTGCGGTCTTAACAAGAGCTTTCTTTTTCCTTCAATCGAAATATCCCAGTGCGGATTTAATCTACATATCCGTATAAAGTTTTCAGGTTGATTATGATATTGTGTAAGATCAGTGTAAATTAGTTGTTCAATTTTGATGTATCTATATAAAAATATTTGTAACCATATATGTCAATATTTACTTTTGATATATTATTACCAAGAGATATATATGCCACATTTTCATTTGTATAGTCATATCAAATACATGAACTGCAATCTATTATGGCATGCATATAAAGTGAAACACGCACCCATATACATATATACACATTTATATATGCATATATATATAAATATATATATATATATACATATATTGTATATATTATACACACATATATATACTTTATATATATATTTATATATATATATATATATATATATATATATATATATATATATATATATATATATAAATTTTATATATTTATTTATTTATTTATATTGTATATATTATACACACATATAAATATGTATATATATAAATATATATATATATATATATATATATA
The DNA here is from genome assembly GCF_036898095.1 of Palaemon carinicauda. Taxonomy (NCBI): domain Eukaryota; kingdom Metazoa; phylum Arthropoda; class Malacostraca; order Decapoda; family Palaemonidae; genus Palaemon; species Palaemon carinicauda. Next base: position 119,222,505 of record NC_090735.1, on the reverse strand, counting down.
TATATATATATATATATATATATGAACACACACACACACACATATATATATAATATATATATATATATATATATATATATATATATATATATATATATATATATATATGTGTATACTGTATATAGACATATATATATATATATATATATATACACACACACATATATATATATATATATATATATATATATATATATATATATATGAACACACACACATATATATAAATATAAATATATATATATATATATATATATATATATATATATATATATACTGTATATAGACATATATATATACACACACACACATATATATATATATATATACAGATAGATAGATAGATAGATAGATAGATAGATATAGACATAGATATAGATATGCATATATATAAATATATATATATATATATATATATATATATATATATATATATATATATATTTTAGCACTTGTTGGAGAATTGGTAATGTTACTCCTCTATGTAAATGCGTTTGTGGTAGCTCAAGTCCCTCTGATTACCGCCCAATTTCCATAACTCCCATATTATCTAAAGTTTTTGAACGTCTTCTGGCAAAACGTCTTAATAGGTTTGCTGAAGGTAATCATCTATTCCCTAGTTTGCAATTTGGTTTTCGTAAAGGCCTTGGAGCATGTGATGCCCTTCTTACAATCTCCAATGCAGTACAGAAATCCCTTGATTGTGGTCGGGAAGTTCGTATGATTGGCCTTGATTTTAGTGCTGCCTTTGACCGTGTTAATCATGAGGCCCTTGTTTTCAAACTGAAACAGTTGGGAGTGGGTGGGTCGTTTCTTAGCATTATTATTGATTTTTTAAGTAGTAGATCTCAAAGAGTAGTTGTTGATGGGCACCATAGTGAGTGTAGGAATGTGATATCCGGTGTTCCACAGGGTAGTGTTCTTGGCCCATTACTTTTCATTCTATATACACATGACATGTGGTTTGGCCTAGAAAATAAGCTTGTTGCATATGCAGATGATGCTACTCTCTTTGCATCAATTCCATCCCCTGAATGTAGATCTGGGGTTGGTGAATCCCTTAATAGAGATTTAGCTAAAATTAGTGCATGGTGCAAGTTATGGGGTATGAAGTTGAATCCTAACAAAACTCAAAGTATGATTGTAAGTAGGTCAAGGACAGTGGCTCCTCAACATCCGGATCTCAGTATTGATAATGTTTCTTTAAATTTGTATGACTCTTTCAAAATTTTAGGTGTGTTTCTCGATAGCAAATTTACTTTTGAGAAACATATAAGGTCTGTGTCTTCTTCAATTGCACAAAAAATTGGCTTATTGAGAAAGTCTTTTAAGATATTTGGTGATCAATCTATTCTGAAGAAGTGTTTTAATTCTTTTATTCTACCTTGTTTTGAGTATTGTTCTCCTGTCTGGTCTTCAGCTGCTGATTCTCATCTTAATTTGTTGGACAGAAACTTACGGTCTATTAAATTTCTTATTCCTGATCTAGATATTAATCTCTGGCACCGTCGTTCAATTAGTTCATTATGCATGTTGCATAAGATTTTTCATAGCTCTGACCATCCTTTACATTCAGATCTCCCTGGACAATTCTATCCTGTTCGTAATACTAGGCAGGCAGTTAATTCTAATAGCCAGGCCTTCTCCATCACGAGGCTCAATACTATGCAGTACTCTAGAAGTTTTATTCCAGCTGTTACCAAGTTGTGGAATGATCTTCCTAATCGGGTTGTTGAATCAGTAGAACTTCAAAAGTTCAAAGTGGGAGCAAATGCTTTTTTGTTGACCAGGCGGACATGAGTCTTTTTATAGTTTATATATGACATATTTGTTTTTGACGTTGTTAGTAGTTTGTATATGAGATATCTGTTATGACGTTGTTACTTTTTTTAGAATGATTTATTGTTAATTTGTTCTCTTCAGTTATTTATTTCCTTATTTCCTTTCCTCACTGGGCTATTTTTCCCTATTGGAGTCCCTGGGCTTATAGCATCTTGCTTTTCCAATTAGGGTCGTAGCTTGGATAGTAATAATAATAATATATAAACACACACACATACATATATATATATATATATATATATATATATATATATATGTATATATATATATATATATATATATATATATATATATATATGTATATATATACATATATATATATATATATATATATATATATATATATATATATATATATATATATATATATATATATATATATATATATGGTCAAGCTCTCCTCCAGAACAGCACTTAGACTGCAGGTAAGTTGTAGAAAGTAGCCCACTAAACTTAACTTCTAATATTAGAAAAAGGGCATAAAACAAAGCCCAAGAACATAATACCCCAAACAGGCTCAAAGACTGTGTCATAAAACCACGACATATAGTATCTTTTAACATATTTTCGCCGAACTTTGCACCAAGTGGTCCAAATAGCCGACCAACCTAAATACGCTCAAGGTTGTCACCTCACCATCTGTTTCATAATTATTTTTTTTCATTTCTTATCAGGCAAAATAAGGGAAATTCACCATACTGTATATATACTTATATTATATTTTCTAGTTATTGATTTACGATTTACTGAGATTTAGGAACATACTTTCTGCGGTAATTTTGCTGATGGACTATAAGATATAAGATTCACGATCAAAATACGCGTCCTGTATGTTTTGAATTTTATTATCTAATCTACAAAAAAAATATTGTTATAGTCTGTTAAAAATGGTTTTTTATAGTTATATCTAAGAAACAACAGGTAATATGAACCTGGCCTATTAGATAACAAACCACGTGTTAAACACAACACATAGCATGGGCATCAATGTTGTTAAATCTTAATCTGGAAGTTTGGATTTCAGGTGAAGCAAATGTCTAATTAAGTGCATGTCTTGAATATCAGAATATCTTACCCATTATTAACTTTGAAGTAAGAGAAAGCTCTGCAGGATTTGACAGTATCCATATCAGAATATTTTAATTTGGCGTTCGGAAACATAAACTTGAAAACCGCTAGGCCTGGAATTTGTATGGACCTATTTTCCTAACTCAGTTAATCACGAAATATTCCTTTTGGGACCTAATTTATGGATTTATGTTGTCCATATAAATTAGTTTTATGACACAATTCTCTCTCTCTCTCTCTCTCCTCTCTCTCTCTCTCTCTCTCTCTCTCTCTCTCTCTCTCTCTCTCTCTCTCTCTCTCTCTGAAAAAGTGTCAATGTTTTTATCAATCCAACTCCGAAAAGTTTATTCCTAAAACTGCCAACCTCTCTCTCTCTCTCTCTCTCTCTCTCTCTCTCTCTCTCTCTCTCTTAAGCGATATGGAACTACGGCCAACTGGCGACTCACGAGGCAAAAGTCCAGTGAAAATTCATTTACCGTAAGAAATGAACGTAGAAACTTGGCGCCTTCATAGCATGCTATAGATGAGGGGATGTCTTCGAGTTTGGCAAAGCATCAAGAACTTGGACATAGCGGATGGGTCGTGACCGTGATCCTTCTAAATAATGAAAACCCGCTTATAATCCTTCCTGTTTTGGATAGGAGATTGCTAGGTGACAGATTAGCATTTTAAAAATAATGGTAGGGTCATACCCAAGCGTTTGATAATAGAAAGCCAGATGATAACCTAACAATTGATAACAGATAACCTGATCATAACCTAACAGTCGATAGCAGATAGCCAGATGGTACCTAACATATGATAACTGATAGCCAGATGGTACCTAACATTTGATAACTGATAGCCAGATGGTACTTAACAGTTGATAACTGATAGCCAGATGGTACCTAACATTTTATAACAGATAACCTGATCATAACCTAACAGTCGATAGCAGATAGCCAGATGGTACCTAACATTTGATAACTAATAGCCAGATGGTACCTAACATTTGATAACTGATAGCTAGATGGTACCTAACATTTGATAACAAATAGCCAGATAGTACCTAACATATGAAAACAGATAGCAAGATGGTACCTAAAATTTGATAGCAGATAGACAGAGTGTAGCCAAAAATATTACTAGAGATAACGAAGTCACAAACTAACAGATGATAAAAAATGGTTATACAACAGCTAAACATTTAGTAGGAGACTATCAAATCAGTGTAGTATTTGTTAAGAGATAGCCAAGTCATAAAGTAACATTCGATAAGATACAAGATCAAAGAAAGCCATTTCATAGCCTAGCAGTTGACAAGAGATAGCCAAGTCTTTGTTTTTCATTAATAATAAATGTCCAGGTCACTAGCACGAACCTCCAGAGTTGCTAGAACAAATGGCTAAATGTCATTTAGTGTAGATAAACAACTAAATTTTATCAAATAATCTATTTTAACTTAATCAAAAAGGAAATATCATATAGAGATGAAAAAGCGAAAGATGTTGCACGATGTTCGTAAACTAGTATTGATATTCTAAAGCGTTCAATAATCACCCAGGAAACTCATTACCGCTTAATTAAAATCAAGCGGGAGCTCTCCTAACACGTAGAGTGTTACATTATGATGATTATGAATAACTACGATGGTTCTCTTCTGATTCCATCTACTATAATGGCTCACCTCAAACATACGACGCAAGTAGGTGTCATTATTGATATTCTATGAAAAGAAAATATAATATAATGACAATTTAAGATGATCAGAAAACAAAATTAATTTTCAACGAAGGTTTTACGTCCTTATTGTCCACTTCTTCTCCTTATCCTGACATCTAAATGGAAAACCAGATATTGCAATAAGTTTATTGATAACGAAATAAAATTGATTTTCATTTTATTTTGCCAAACTCAAGTATGCTGATTTTGTTGCTGAACTAGCGGGTTGTAATTAGGAAAGGGAGAAGGGTGGAGGAGTTACATGTGTATGTGTGTGCATATCTATCTAAATATTTAGCCGTCATTTTTGACGGGATGCGTACTCTAGTAATACGGACAATTACGTGGAAGTTGAAATTTAATCTATTTCAACTTTTAGAATAGTGATTATGAAATTCCAAAATTAGCAATGACCTCGTAGACTTTCAGAGTAAGATAAAAAAAAAACTTTCCCATTTATGATGTACTATTTCACACAAGACTTGCTAACTTTATATACATACAAACACACACACACACACACATATATATATATATATATATATATATATATACATATATATATATATATATATATATATATATATATATATATATATACATATATATATATATATGTATATATATATATATATATATATATATATATATATATATATATATATATAAATGTGAACATCACGGGATAATTTTCAACATTTATTGACGAAAAAAAGTCATGTAAGGATAACTAACATAGTTAGGTCTTAAAACTGGGTTCTTCCAATATTTTTGAAACGTAATGGACATTCCAGACCGACAAAAAATAAACTGTGTTCTCGTAAAGAGGTTATTTACGAACGCAGAGTATACAGTAGTGTAATTCAGGTGACTATCATTATTCAAAATATATTGCTTTCATATTTGAAAAGACCGATAGTAATAGACACCAGTTTTGTCGGCGAAATTTAAACCTACCACAAATTGAGTCAAGAGGTTACCGGAAGTACTAGTTCACATTATTATTATTATTATTATTATTATTATTATTATTATTATTACTAGAGTACGCATCTCGTCAAAAATAACGGCTAAATATTTAGCTAGATATGTACACACATAAACATTCAACTCCACCCTTCTCCCTTTCCCAATTATAACCCGCTAGTTCAGCAATTTGTGGGAATGCGGTTTCTGAGTGTACCTCTCAGGGTAACCCCTGTCACCATGGTATAACTACTCTCTCTTCCACCTGATACTCAACGTGATAGGAAAGAAATATGTATACAGTATATGTATATATATATATATATATATATATATATATATATATATATATATATATATATATATATATATATATACGTACACACACACACACACACACATATATATATATATATATATATATATATACATATGTATGTATATGTATATATATATACATACATATATATATATATATATATATATATATATATATGTAATATATGTATGTATGTATAGTCAGATATCTGTTCTTTCTTATATAGTTGGTTATTATTACTACGTAATTTGATATAAACAGCGGTTATATTTTCCATCCGATATATCTCAACAAAGAGATTTATAATTTAATGAAAAAAAAAAGTTAGACTAACATGATTTTAGACTGATAACGAATATAGACCAAAGGCTACGGATGAAAGTACAAGACAGGAAGAAATGTAGCAGGGACCAAAGCGACGTTGAAAAGGAAGGAATACTGAGGACGGTACTTTCCTACGTCGAGGAGAGTTCAGGGCTATTTGGGGCTGTTATGATGTCACTTTAACCTTTTTGCTGTCAATCACCCTAGAAGCTGCTCTTAGTGCAAGAGTCCGTGCTGGTAAAATCCAGATTAATCCAAAATGATAGAAAATATAGGTCAATGCTCCTTATGAGACTTGGTACCGGG
>NC_090735.1:119205979-119210979 GCF_036898095.1 Palaemon carinicauda | reverse complement strand
CAGCCCTATGTTCGTATATTAATCAACAAACCTGGAGGTTCGTCCATAACACTTATGTGTAGTCTCTACATTTTCATTGAACATTGTCTTAGTTTTCTCTCATATCTATTTTAGTCCCACTTTTGTGTTTTTTCTATTCAGATTTTCTATCATCTTTAGCAATTACTCCCATCATGCACTAAATAGAACTAGGTCATATGCAAATATTAAGTTGGTAAAGTACTCCCTATTAATGGTAATTTTCTACTTTCCCCCAAATTAAATTATTAAAAACTTCTTCTAAGCACGCTTTTTTTTTCCATTGGAATTTCCTTACGTCTTTCTGTAGTTTTAAAATTTCTGCACATCCCACATAGATATCTTAAAGTGTTCTAACATAAAATGGCCCCTATTCCTTGTCTTTGAAGTGCTTTCATTTCTGCTGAAATTTTGACAGTATCAAAAGCTTCTGTCATAGTCTATATATGCCATACGTAGTGGTTTGTTATACTATGTCGATTTTTCCATTAGCTGGTTAATTACATGGATATGGTCCGTTGTTGAATACTTGGTTATAAATCCTCTTAGTTGATTAAAGTCTAGGTGTATTTCTATTCGGCCTAATATTATCTTTATAAATATTGTATATGTTACTGAGAGGAAACTTATTGGGCGGTAACTTTTCAGGCCTTTTGTGTCTCCCTTTTTGTGAACTAGTAAAATGATAAAGTTCTTCCAATCTGTACGTATAGAACATGCTTGCAGACATTTTGCTGCTATGAAATCCCCTCCACACACATACACACACACACACACACACACACACACATATATATATATATATATATATATATATATATATATATATATATATATATATACAGAGAGAGAGAGAGAGAGAGAGAGAGAGAGAGAGAGAGAGAGAGAGAGAGAGAGAGAGAGAGAGATAGATAGATAGATATTATATATATAAAATATAATATACTATAATATAATATAATATATATATATATATATATATATATATATATATATATATATATATATATATATAACATAAATCCTAACGAATTAACTGTCAAAAAATAATAAAATTCAAAAGTAATCACAGATTTCATAATAACGTTCACATTTGTATATCTGTCGAATAGAATAATCTTTCACCATTAGTGACCTACCTTTCTTGCTTTTAGAATTGAGTCACCCCATTGTAGGACCTCACAAAAAAACGAAAAAATGGAAACCATAAAAGTTATTTATCACTTTGGAGCAGTCTAGGATGTGTTAGGAAATATTTTTCTTGCAGCATTTCCTTTTTGAAGGATTTCTTGTTTTGATTTTGATTTTCGGGGAAAGGATAGAGTTATATGTTCTCTACCTCATAAAACATTCAAAGGAAGTCAAAAGACAACGTTCAATTTTGAATGATACAAAAGACAATAGTTTTTGTTACGACTCTCTTTTTTCTCCTTCCAATCTCAATCCTCTCCCCCAAATTCTAGGATTCTCATTCATCCAACACTCGGAGATTTTACTTGAAAAGAATGTTCAATGCATTTTTCAATTTTATTTCTAATCCCAATGCTTTCATAACGCGATGGACATTTGCAGTATTGGTCAGTGCTTCTGATGTTACATAACTAAAGGTACATTATTCTAGTCTATTATTATTATTATTATGATGTTTTTATAATTTTTTTTTTTTTTTTATTGTTGCTCTTCTTGTTATGTAGTGACTGCTGTAATGATGTCGCCCTTTAAGGGTAAATGCTAAACTGCCTAAATAAGGAGCTAACAATGGGATTCTCATCATTTCGCAACCTCATCCTGGCTGTAGTTATTACCCAGGCATTCCGCAGCGATGTCCAATGTTTTTAGTTTCCTACCACCACCCAGGATGGCAAGGTCGTCGTTTTCGCTTGCAACCGAAACTTTTCTATTCCGCTGGGTGTAATTAAACGGCAGTTTGCTTGAGGAACACGTACGCATACGTACTGTGGAAACTTCAGAATATTGCTCTCAATCTAGTCGTTTCTCCTTTTGTTACTTTGAATCTGCTTCAACATTTCTGTGCGGTCTTCAGAATACAATTTCTATTCAAAACACAACCTTGAAATTACACTTTTTCCTCGTGATATATTTTAAATCTTGTGTTTTATTTTAGGTTGGTGTGTATATGTGTTTTTTATTCCCCAATTTTCCAACAAATTATTTCGTTTCTTTGGCTTCTTAATTGCATGAAGTAAGGTTTTCAACTGCCACTATTTATCGTTCAACCGTTTAGCATCAGGTTACATTTTTATGTTTTTTTTTTATATACGTTTTTGTCATTTTTGGACATTTATTTCTCTTTTGATTATGTAGCATAAGTTTATCTTCTGCTTATGTCTTGAATATATTGGTAAGACATCTCTGCACACTAGTTTGAATCAACAATAAAGAGAAACTTCAGAAACGCAACTTCCCTGTTTGTGTCCGACATATATGAAGTTTCTGTTTTTCCATCTTCCAAGAAGCATCAGAAACTAATTTCGATATGTTCATCGTGGAGAGAAAGCAACTGCTTCACCAAAGAGCGTTATTTCATTCTAACCGTTATTTTTCAAAAGATAATTAAAATACGGTTTTTTTTTCTGAAGCTTGGCCTGCTCATATCCTCAACATTCCTATTTTTTTTTCAAATATTTGGTTTGTTTCTTTATTTATATGTTCGTTTATAACATATTCTTTCCTCTCGTCGCCCCTTTTTGCAAAGCTACTCATTTCCATACAGCAGCAAAATCTAACGACGTCTTTAAAACTTGGCAACCTCTGTAGGACGCAGAGAAGGAAGTCTTATAATTCAACCGTAAGCGAATTTCGACGAGCTTCTATAAAGCTTACCGCAATGCAGAGGCCACCAAATTAAAAAAGGATAGACAGAGTCAGAGAAAGAGAAAGAGAGCTGCAAAACGACTATTTGGGGTGAAATTTCGCCTCTTTCGTAACACCCTATCTGAGCATCGGTCTCAGTTTGACAAAACTCTCTCCCCATTCTTGTGGTTAAATAGCAGAGGCTGGCGGCTATTTGGTTGCATGGAAGAGCTTTAATCTTCAGTTGGTTTTTAGTTTTTGTTTTTATTCTTTTATCCTTCCAGTCGGGGGTTCGAGTCCCGCTCAGCCTCGTTAGTACCATTAGTGTCTGCAACCTTACCATCCTTGTGAGCTAAGGTTGGAGGGTTTGGGGGAGCCTATAGGTCTATCTGCTGAGTCATCAGCAGCCACTGCCTGGCCCTCCCTGGTCCTAGCTTGGGTGGAGAGGAGGCTTGGGCGCTGATCATATAATATATGGTCAGTCTCTAGGGCATTGTCCTGATTGCTAGGGCAATATCACTGTCCCTTGCCTCTGCCATTCATGAGCGACCTTTAAACTTTCAAAGACGTAACTTCCTTAACACTACAAAAAAAATTTTCATTATGATAACAGAAGCTTTATTTTCGTTATGAATCATTTAGACAAAGATATCTGTACTTTTGGGTGTTTAGTGTAAGTGAAGGTTACAGATGCTTTTTGGTACAGTTCTCTCCAGTCTGTTTTCGAAATCAACTGAACTTTTTTGCTTCATTTCCTTATCCCAACTGGGGTTTTCTTGTCAGTATTATGCTAAGTATATTTTTGTAATGAATTGAAACAAGATATATATATATATATATATATATATATATATATATATATATATGTATATATATATATATATATATATAAAATATATATTTAGTTCGTGTCTTAACACTATGCTTAAATGGCTTAAAAATAATAATCAATTCAAAACCGCAATCCTCGTATTTTAATACAAAGCTGTTATGAAAGCTTTTACATTGTTTTCACGAGTATCGACTTATATTTTAGTGTGAATTACCTGAAAAAGAAGAATTTTCAGTCCGCTTTTTAAAAACATTTGCGATATTTGAAAAGTGTTTGTTCCCATAGGAATACAGGTCAGAGGTCACATACGACTGGCAGATGTGAGGGTTATTGCACGCTAGAACCTTCTCTTTGGCCAAATGTCTAAATAGGTATACTTAAGGAAAAAACTGTTCCCTAGTTTGCAATTTGTCTTACGTGTAAGCCTTGGCACAAATGACGCTCTTCTTACAATTTACAATGCTGTACAGAAATTCCTTGATTATAGTCGGGAAGTTCGCATGATTGCCCTTGATTTAGTTCTGCCTTTCACAGTGTTATCGTGAGGTCCTTGTTTTCAAATTCAAACAGTTAGGAGTAGTTGATTGATTGATTGATCTAAAGTTTTCTGACATCCCGACATCTATGGTCATTAACGCCGATATCATTTATTTTATATAAAAAATAAGAGAATATTCAATTAAAACCATAAAAGTTGAATGTCATAGAAGTTAAATAGTTTTCAGAAGACCTGCTTCTGAAATAAATCTAAAAATGCCGCTCGCAGAGTAGGACACATCTTGTCCATGAATCTTGGCAAGGATGAACCTGCCATCCTCACCTCGAGCCTCAAACAGATATCTATTTCTTAAGTTATCATAATTAGGGCATTCGGTCAACAAATGCCTCGCTGTTAAAGGTACTAAACAGTCGTCGCAATACGGTTGGTGTTGGCCCTTCAGCAGAAACTCGTGTGTCAACCGAGTGTGACCAATGCGGAGACGACAAAGAGACGTCTCATATTTTCGGGGCATCAACTTATACCTCCAAGGAGATATGACATTTCTTACTTCTCTCATTTTATTGCCATCTAGACTATCTCATTGCTATAGCCAATTAATACAAAACAATTTCTTGATGTTAGGTAGGAAATCATTACAGGAAATGGGATACCTTCTTGGTAGCAACTCGGATGCAGCATTCTTCGTCAGTAAATCTGCCTTCTCATTCCCAGACACACCTTCATGTGCTGGAACCCAACAAAATCGAACCATTATACCTCTCCATCTAATAATGAAAAAGCTATTCTAAAATCTGTAAACTAGAGGGTTTCAAGAATTAAAAACTTCTAAAGCTT
>NC_090735.1:119178479-119200979 GCF_036898095.1 Palaemon carinicauda | reverse complement strand
TTGAAATGCATCATCAGTTAACATGATTTATATTGTTTCAGAAGTGATTGGTTAAAATAAAATATGTGAAATGACATGCAATGAAAGTGTTCATTGGTGCATTATTATAGTGATATTGCGGTATATAGGATGTAGGGTATAAAAGATTATACTATCAACTCATTGTTTACTCAAATCATCTGATTCGGCGTCAATAACCCTAGGTGTTAAGAGGACAGAAACTCCTAATCAATCAAATTATCGGGGAAAGTCACCCAATTCTAAGCGAACCCCCTTCCCTGATGACGATTGCTCAATGCTCAAAGGTCCGAGTCTAGCTGGCTTCACTCTCCCCAAGGCAAAAGGAAATATTTCCTTAGCAGTGACTCTTCGTATTGTTACGATTTTATTTGTCATTTCATGACCTGATGTCCAACACCTTATAGGCGTTCTCCCGGTAACCTCTTCAAGAAATCTATTACTCTCGATATCTGTTCAATCAGTCTTTTGCATATTTACTTCATTATTTATAGTTTTGAAATAATTGTAAACACTTGGAAAGCAAACTGTATGAGATATTGTCATCTTAGTATTTTGCTTTTCATTTACAAAAGAACTTCCACCAGAAGGATCTCATCATAACTGTGAGACCTTTAAACCTCAAACATGTGGGGATGGAGGTAGAAGGCTATAAGCAGGTGGGGGTTAAAGATGATGGTGGAGAGGTGGCAATTGGGTAATCTTAATGTATGGCTTGACGAGGTTGGCTTATCAACATTCATGAAATGATGATGATGATGGTATTACCCCTATCGATAACCTTTGATATCAATGATTCCAACTCGCGATGAAAACGTACATATATCGTTTTAACATAGTTTTTAGGTGGTCACTGAACATCTATGGAACATGGGATCTTCACCCAAACGAAATACAAATCCAACACCAACTTGCAAAGTAGTTAGCGGTCTTGTGTGATCCTTAGGCACATCCAATTAAAATGAAATATTGGATACATAAGCATTTAGAGTTCTTATGACCATATCTAACTTATTCTTAAATTCGAGAGAGAGAGAGAGAGAGAGAGAGAGAGAGAGAGAGAGAGAGAGAGAGAGAGAGAGAGAGAGAGAGAGAGCAGCTGTTAGGATAATGCAAACGAGGGATATATCATTGTGACGTATATTAATTGGAATAGTCAGTTCCCACAATATTTAAGGATGTTCCATATAGAAATGTAATAAGGAATTCAAATATATCGTTGTGATTATATTTTTCGATAACTATTCTCGAAAACGATTGCATTCCTTGAAAGAATAAGAGATAAGACCTCTATCTCTTTCATATATATATATATATATATATATATATATATATATACATGTACAATATATATATACATATATATATATATATATATATCTATATCTATATATATATATATATATATATATATCATTAATCCTCTTTGACTGATATCGGTAATTTCCCTCCTCCTCACATTCGAATCATCCTAACGATGTCTTGGTTGTGTAACCGATGGACCACCTTTTAGGGCAAGAATGGCATGATGTATCCAAGTCGGGTCTGGCGAGGCGACACCGGTTTTGATGCTGGGAGTACTTAGGACATAAAGGTTATGATGGTGAAAATTTTCACCACCATAACCTTTATATTAAAGTGAAGTTCCTAAAGTCAATATAGTCCTGAAGAAGGGTCGCGATGTGATCCGAAACACATGTCGATACCAAACAATAAATGGAGAAAAGTAAATGTATTTCTGCTATTATCCTGAAAACTATCTGCAGGACGATCTGTCCAAGGAGAAGCTGTCTTCGATTTTGGACGCCGATGAGACGTTGTGTATTCATTATATATTTATTTATGTATGTGTATATATATATATATGTGTGTATGTATATATACAGTATACATACATATATATATATATATATATATATATATATATATATATATATATATATATATATATATAATGCCTTTGTTCTAAAAAGTAAAGTATTTAATCAGATGGTCCTAACAGTATTAACTTAAGCATCAGAAACTTGGAGCCTTACTAAAGGCCTTACAACATAAGCTAATTATAACTTAGAAGAGCTATGGAAAGAATGAGGATAATAATAACAATAAGAGATATAAATAGAGCAACATGGATACGAGAGCAAACTAAAGTAGAAGATATGCTAACATGTAAGAAAAAGGAATGGACATGGGCAGGACATATAAGTAGAATGTCAGACAATAGATGGACATTAAGAATTGTAGAATGTGTCCCTAGATATTGTAAAAGAAGCAGGGGAAAGAAGAGAAGACGAACTTATAAAGTGGCATGTCTGGGGTCTTTGTTCTATGGTGGATCAGTCACGGCTGATGACACACAAATGTTCATATGTATATATATATATATATATATATATATATATATATATATATATATATGTGTGTGTGTGTGTGTGTGTGTGTGTGTGTGAATATATAAACCATTGGTAGAAACATAACACCTACACATAGTAACATCCATCGCCTTTGAAAAAAATCTAGAATGTAATAATTCCATTGGAAAAATAATGTGAAAATTACATCATTATTGATTATCTAAAATGAATTCTTCAGAAAAGTACTCGTGAAATGCGTGTTTCCGAGACGTATTTTGTGATTCGAACGGCTCTGATACCGATTAGTACCGAAAATGGGTTGTTTTAAATCTCAAACCTGAAAAAATAAGTCGAAGCCTTCGGTTATTTCAATGCGGTTTGTTGAAAACGTCAATTACCCTTCACCGAGTTCGATCGCCGAGAGCGCTTCAGGTATTACTTGATAATGAAAGTATTAAATTATAGTATCAATTATCCTTTCATCTTCCTATTCAGTCTCTTAACTTTTCCTTCAAATTGCAAATCCGAGCGTTGAACGACTTCAGAACGTTCAGACTCAAATCCATAAATCAAATCATGTAGTTTATTATTATTATTACTATTATCATTATCATTTTTATTATCATCATTATCATTATTATTATTACTATCATTAATATTATTATTATTATTATTATTATTATTATTATTATGATGATGATGATGATGATGATGATGATGAGTTACTAGGGTTTAGTGAAACGAAAGTTTTTCGCGAGTCCTAAACTGCTACGGAAGAAAATCTTCACGAATCTCTGAATGGCTTCAGAAGAAATGGCCATAGACTTAGCATGGAGTTCTGAATGACCCTAGAACAGAATCTCTGAACGACTTAGGAAGAAAGCTTTCCCAGATTTTCAAATGCCTTCAGAAGAAACAACCGTAGACTTAGCACGGAGTTCTGAATGACTCCAGAACAGATTCTTCCTGGAGTTCCCTGAACGGCACCTGAGGAAAAAGTCTTCAGAAGACATAGCCGTAGACTTAGCAAGTAGTTCTGAATGACTTCAGAACAGAATCTTCCCGGAGCAATTCTGAACGACTCCGCCCGAGCTTCAAATGACTTCTGAAGACCTGATCTCTTTTTTTATTTCAAACTAAGCATGCAACGCAGTGAACATTGTTAATGGCTATTTTTGGAACAGGGAGCTGAATGTGAGAATTGTGTATTACAACTACAGGATCAACAGGAGGCTCTTCGGAAACGTTCATCTACAG
Source organism: Palaemon carinicauda (assembly GCF_036898095.1). NCBI lineage: Eukaryota > Metazoa > Arthropoda > Malacostraca > Decapoda > Palaemonidae > Palaemon > Palaemon carinicauda. The sequence goes on along the minus strand of NC_090735.1, from coordinate 119,197,350 downwards.
CTGGTTTTGGTGGTTGCTGCAGAAGTTGAGTTTTGAAACACATAATGTACGTGCCTTGAATGATCTTTTGCTTGGGCTTTTGCAACGATGTCCTATAATTGGAGACCATTGGAACTAAGGAAATAAGGACGGAGGCAGAATGGTTCAACTGAACGGTGAGCGACGTGTGGTTCTTCATCAGGATAGTCCCAAATTAACAAATCGTATTGGTAAATATATTGTGTTGCTCGTCGTTTACTTTAGCGTGATGACGTATGCGGAGAAAATTTATTGCATTCCTGTCTTTACCCATCGCCCTGATGGACAAAGACATGGATGCCATCGATTTCTCTGAGGAATCTGACGAACTGAGGACACACGGCACTGAAATCTCTCTTGAAATCTAGAAGGAAACTGACGAACTAGGAAAGAATACGATGAAATCTCGAAGGAAATTGACGAACTAAGGAAACTGGAAAATGAACTATCAAAAGAAAACCGAAAAACTAAAGAACTTGAAAAACTAGAACAGACAGAAGAGAACAGCAACGAGGAGCCTTTAAACGAACACGTAAAATAACCTTTAATGCTAGAGGTGAGTAACCTTGAAATAGAGGTAAAAAAAGCCCCAAATACGAGAAATAAGGTACCTCAAAATAGAAGTAAAATTCCCCTTAATGCCAGAAATGAGGCACCTCAAAATAAAGGTTAAAAAACCTTAATGCTAGAAATAAGGCACATAAAAATAAAGGTAAAAAAGGCTCTAATGCTATAAATCAGGCACCTAAAAATAGAGGTCAAAGAGCCTCTAATGTTATAAATAAGGCACCTAAAAATAGAGGTCAAAGAGCCTTTAATGCTAGAAGTAATGCACCTCAAAATCCAGGTCAAAAAGCCCTTAATGCTATAAATTAGGGACCTAAAAATCGAGGTCAATGAGCCTCTAATGCTAAAAGTAATGCACCTCAAAATCGAGGTAAAAAAACCCGCTAATGCTATAAATAAGGTACCTAAAAATAGAGGTCAAAGAGCCTCTAATGCTTTAAGTAATGCACCTCAAAATCGAGATCGAAAAGCCCCTAATGCTATGTATAAGGCACCTTAAAATATAGGTCAAAGAGCCTCTAATGCTAGAAGCAATGCACCTAAAAATCAAGGTAAAAAAGCCCCTAATGCTAAAAATAAGGCACCTAAAAATAGAGGTAAAGGAGCCTCTAATGCTACAAGTAATGGACCTCAAAATCGAGGTCAAAATGCCCCTAATGCTATATATAAGGCTCCTAAAATTAGAGGTCAATAAGCTCCTAATGCTATAAATAAGGCACAGAGAAAAAATAGAGGTCAAAGAGCCTCTAATGCTAGAAGTAATGCACCTCAAAATCGAGGTAAAAAAAAAACCCTAATGCTGTATATAAGGCTCCTACAAATAAAGGTAAAAAAGCCCGTAATGCTATATATAGGGCTCCTAAAAATAGAGGTCAAAGAGCCTCTAATACTAGAGGTACTGCACCTCAAAATAGAGGTAAAAAGCCCCTAATGCTATAAATAAGGCACCTAAAAATAGAGGTAAAAGAGACTTTAATGCTAGAAATAATGCTCCTAAAAATCGAGGTCGAAAAGCCCCTAATGCTATATATAAGGCTCCTAAAAATAGAGGTAAAAAAGCCGGTAATGTTATAAATAAGGCACCTAAAAATAGAGGTCAAAGAGCCTCTAATGCTCGAAGTAATGCACATCAAAGTCGAGGTAAAAAATCCCCTAATGTTAGAGATAGGACACTTCAAAATGGAGGTCAAAAAGTCTCTAGTGCTAGAAATAAGACACCTCAAAATAGAGGTAATAAAACCCTAAGGCTAAAGATATGGCACTTCAAAATAGAGGTAAAAAATGACTCTAATGCTAGAGATAAGGCACCTTGACATACAAGTCAAAAAACCTCTAATGCCAGATTAAGGCACCTCAAAATAGAGATCGAAAAGTCCCAAGTGCTAGAAATAAGACACCTCACAATAGAAGTAAAAAAAGCCCCTAATGATAGAGATAAGGTACCTAAAAATAGAGGTAAAAAAGTTCCTAATGTTAGAGACAAGGCACTTCAAAATATAGGTCAAAATGCCCCTAATGCTAGAGATAAGGCACTTCAAAATATGTCAAAAAGGCCCTAATGCTAGAAGCTAGAGATAAGGGCCCTCAAAATCAGAGGTCAAAAAGCCCCTAATGCTAGAGATAAGGCACCTAAAAATAGAGGTCATCTTCTTCTTTGTCTGCATCTTTTCCCACTTTTATGTGGGGTCGATGTTTCTGGCCAGCGTTCTCCATCTACCTCTGTCCCACACTTCATCACCGGTTAATCCCTTTGATAAAAGGTCATAAAGCCCCTAAATCTAAAGTTAAGGCACCTAAAACCAGTGGTAAAAAAGACCCTAATGCTAGAGATAAGGCACCTCAAAATATAGGTAAAAACAATCCCCTAATGCTAGAGATAAGGCACCTGGCACCTCAAAATCAGAGGTTAAAAGCCGCTAATGCTAGAGATAAGGCACCTTAAAATAGAGGTCAAAAGGCCCTTAATGCTAGAGATAAGGCACATCAAAATAGAGGTCAAAAAGCCCCTAATGCTAGAGATAAGGCACCTAAAAATAGAGGTCATAAAGCCCGTAAAGCTAAAGTTAAGGCACCTAAAAATAGAGGTAAAAAAAAAAATAATGTTAGAGATAAGGCACCTAAAAATGTAGAGGTCATAAAGCTAAAGTTAAAACACCTAAAATAGAGGTAAAAAATTCCCCTAATGCTAGAGATAAGGCACCTCAAAATAGAGGTCAAAGAACCTCAAACGCAAGAAGTAAGGCAACTCAAAATAAGAGGTCAAATGATGCTAGAGGTAAGGAACCTCAAAATGTGAGCCAAAGAGGTGCAACAATTAAATAGATCGGACACAAATAGGGTTGTAACTTGGCAAGTAAAATATATATATATATATATATATATATATATATATATATATATATATATATATATATATATATATACACATATATATTTATATATATATATATATATACATACATATATTACCTGAGATTTTTATGCATATATATATATATATATATATATATATATATATATATATATATATATATATATATAATATACATATACTTATATATATATATATATATATATGCATATATATAAACATATATATATACATATAAATATATATATATATATATATATATATATATATATATATATATATATATATATATATATATATATATATATACAGTATATATATGACTAACACACTTGATTTTAATTAATGTAAATATCAACTACAAGGGCATTTAATATCGAATTCTATCTTTGGGAATAAATATCCACTAGAAATTCATTAATGATAACAGCTTCTGGCTGGGCAGTAATTCGAACCTATGCCTCTTAGCCGAAACCATGCTTGCAGAGACTGTATCCAACCATGCTATCAAGACAAATACAAGTTTATTACAAGTCTACCGTAGTTATTCCTATCGAATTCAAGAATCGGTTCTTAGATTTGAAATTAACTCATCTCCACAATGATAGCTGATTAGTGTTTGCAACACGTTGTTATTGATATAGATTCATGATAATTAACCACGTGTATCAAACTCACTAATCAGCCATCATAGTGGAGAAGGGTTGCTTTCGAGTCTAAGAACGATTCCTGAATTCAACAGGAATATGTACAGTAGACTTGTAATAAACTTGTGTATAATAATATATATATATATATATATATATATATATATATATATATATATATATATATATATATATATATATATATATATGAAAGAGATAGAGAGGTCTTATCTCTTATTATTTTAAGAAATGCAATCGTTTTCGAGAATAGTTATCGAAAAATATAATCACACCGATATATTTGAATTCCTTATTACATTTTTATATGGAAAATCCTTAAATATTGTAGGAATTGACTATTCCAATTAATACAGTGTACGTCGGAATGATATATTCTTTGTTTGCATTATTCTAGCAGCTGCTCTCTCTCTCTCTCTCTCTCTCTCTCTCTCTCTCTCTCTCTCTCTCTCTCTCTCTCTCTCTCTCTCTCTCTCTCGAGTTCTAGAATAAGTTAGATAAGATCATAAGAACTCTCTAAATGCTTAAACTAAATCGCTCTACCGAAGAGCAAATGGAGTCTCTGCGAATGGACTAAAAAGTCTTTGAGACATCCAAAATCCTTGTAACTCTCTCTCTCTCTCTCTCTCTCTCTCTCTCTCTCTCTCTCTCTCTCTCTCTCTCTCTCTCTCTCTCTCTCTCTGTATATATAAGTATGTATATATATGTATATATATACATATATATATATATATATATACATACATACATATATATATATATATATATATATATATATACATACATATCTATATATATATATATATATATATATATATATATATATTACCTGTATCCAATATTTTAAATTATTTGGATGTTCCCAAGGATCACACAAGACCGCTAACTATTTTGCAAGTTGGTGTTGGAATTGTATTTCTTTCGGGTGAAGATCCCATAATCCAAAGATGTTCTATGACCACCTAAAAGCGATATTTGCCCGTTTTCATTATGAGTTAGAATCATTGATATTAAATGTTATCAATAGGGGTATTACCATCATCATCATCACTTCATAAATGTTAATATGCAAATCTCGTCAAGTCATACATTAAGATCACCCAATTTATCTCCCACCTGCTTATATCCTTCTACCCCCATCCCCACATGTTTGAGGTTTAAAGGTCTCACAGTTATGATGAGATCTTTCTAATGGAAGTCTTTTAGTCAGTGAAAAACTAAATACTAAGATGACAATATTTCATACAGTTTGCTTTCCAGGTAAATATGCAAAAGACTGGTTGAACAAATATCGATAGTAATGGATTTCTTGAAGAGCTTACTGGGGGAACACTTGTAAGGTGTTGGACATCAGGACATGAAACAACAAATAAAATCGTAACAATACGAAGAGTCATTGCTAAGGAAATATTTCCTTTTGCCTTGGGAGGCTGAAGCCAGCTAGACTCGGACCTTTGAGCATTGAGCAATCGTCACCAAGGAAGGGGGTTCGTATGAAATTGGGCGACTTTCCCCGATAATTTGATCGATTGATTGATTGATTAGGAGTTTTCTGTCCATGTGACATCTAAGGGTATTGACGCCGAAACAGATAATCTGAGTAAACAATGAGTTGATAGTATAATCTTTTATACCCTACATCCTATATACCGCAACATCACTATAATAATTGTATGTCATTTCACATATTTTATTTTAACCAATCACTTCTGAAACAATATAAATTATGTTAGCTGATGATGCATTTTAAATCTTCAACTTTAAACTAATATAATTGAAATAGCAAATAATAGTATTTTCTCTAAGAGGGCCGGAGCCAAGTAGCCCGTGACAAAAACTGACCCCAACCACACCGAGCTACGTGGCTCATGATTGAAATAAAAGGAAAACACTAAAATCAACAACCAAACCTTTAAACCTCATTACCTTCGAAATTTTCAACTACGACCACTTATTAATGATTGGTGACCCAATAGGTGCTATTTGAAACGATACATTATCAGCACCTATACATAATGCGTAGAGTGTATGTATGTGGAGAGAGAGAGAGAGAGAGAGAGAGAGAGAGAGAGAGAGAGAGAGAGAGAGAGAGAGAGAGAGAGAGAGAAGGGGGGGGGAGGATGCTTAGGAAAATGCAAACGAAGGATATTTCCGTGCTATGAATATCAATATGAGTTGTCGGTTCCAATATTATTCAAGAAAATTTTATTTAGAAATAGGATAGGAAAATTCAAATAAAAAGTCATGATAAAATCTCTTGATGAATTAGTTTCGAAATGATATTAGATTACATTTCTTAAGAGAATAAAAAAGTTCTCTCTCTTTTCATATATATTTCATTCATCATCGCATTTCTTTGAGTGATATCGGTAATTTCCCTCCTCCTCACATTCGAACCATCCTAACGATGTCTCGGTTGTTTAATGTCGGCCACCTTTCAGGGCAAGATGGGCATGATCTCTCCAAGTCAAGTCTGGCCAGGTGACACCGGTTTTGTTGATGGGTGTACCTATGACGAAAAAAAAAACTATGCAAAATTAGCCGGAAACCAGGTGTTCTTTTTTATCTTATTATTGATCATCGACTCAAAGAAATATCCTGAATCTTATTTAAAAATCTAAATAAAATTGCCATGATTTTTCATCATAAGTTTTGAGTTATAGAAGTCCTCGCTCTGCCCTTTCTCTCTTGTTAGTGCTCCCTACATCTCTCTTTAAGAGCAAGGTCAACATTCCTGCACCTGACGCTTTTCCTCCCTCAAAATCTATACCCATGGTTTAATTTCTTCTCTGAACTTTTGCGTACCTTTAAGAAATAAGCTTTCGTCGTTCTCTCTTTCCCCCAGTCTTTCACGTGCAGACGATTATTCTCTTCACTGACTGCCTTCTTTCAAAACATGATCTTTCTCTCACGCTCATTTATACACTCAATTGTGGCCCGGAGTTGACAAAACATGGAAAAAACAACAGTATGACAAACAACATGTATGGCATTTATAGACTATAAGAAAGCTTTTGACTCTGTTAAAACTTCAGCAGCAATGAAAGCCCTTTTACCTAGATCAGTGTTTTCAAAATAACCTTCTACCGATATGTGTGGAACACTTTCATCGCTATATTTTCCTAATACCCGCCAGGTAACTTTCCATCTTACCAGTAACCCATCTGATGTTTATATACCGTAATATTCACAACTATATTCCGCATAAACCATATTGTGCTTGTCTGTGAGATTCATTTGACTAATATGTCTCTTTCATTTAACCCACTCATGCATCAGCCGAGCCAATATTCTTTTCCCGATGAATTTCGTGGGAAAATCGTCGGTTTATGAGTCAATACTCAATGCCAAACACCTCAAATGTAAGAAACTTCAATAATGATCCTTTCTACTTTGTCCTGAGACGGAATGATATTTGTGCTGCTTTACTTTGGAAAATGTTTAAGCAATAATGAGCTTATTTGACCTGCAAAGCTTGCTTAGTGCAGCAAGCAGATGAGTACTTGAAAGCAACAAGGTTACACAAAATATAAGAAATAACGAACACTGTAGATCATTGATTTAAACTTACTCGAAAAGGAGCGTTAACAGGCGGAAAGGGGATAAGTCGACGTAGAAGGAAATGAAGAAAAGGAAGAAGCTTATAGAATAAAAAAGCCGGAAGAGGAAGGTGAGTATTCGCCCGAGGCAACTTATCTAAGGAGTTTGAATAACAAGCTTAAAGAGAGACGTCGCTCTCCACAAAGTACCGAAAAAGAGAGGAGGGTTAAGTGAGGTGGAGAGAGATGCCGGAAGTAAAGCGAGAGTGATGGTGTTTCAAATGACATTATATAATGTTATTTACCTTGTGTTATGGAGAAGAGAACTTCATCTTTTCCCGTCGTTCATCCTCATTTCTCTCTATAATATCCCTTTATCCAAATCAACGTTTTGGACCTTTTAAGTAGTACTCACGTTCTCCAATAACTTATTTTTCTTATCTTTCAGCTTCCCTATTCCTCTGTTAATAATCCTTTACATGGTTTTTACATATCTAGTAGCTTTCCTTCTAACTTCATAAAGTCCCCATTTCAACACTCCCTCATTTAATTCCTCATTTTTGTTCCCCATGTATATGCCTTAAATCATCCTCTAGTAACACAATAATCCTATTCCTAAATGCTTTCAACTACTTTCATCAACTCAAATCTCATCTACATTTTACAACCTTGTGCCTAGAGGTCACATCATTTACCTTATTAACAAATGCATTCAAAACACTTCATATAGGGTTCTAAACACCTTCGGATTTTAAACCTACGTTTAGAGACGATCAGATTCACCAACAGTAAGTTCTCTTCTAATATTTTTTTTTTATCAATTCATTTCAACTGGTATTTTTACAAAGTGATTCTTTCAAATTTTGAAGTATAGCTGAGAATCTCTTTTGTAATCACACCCTTTCCATTATACAAATCACAATGACTTCCTTCCTCCAAATAATCCAAAACTATCAACTATTTCAACTATTTCCTACCATAACCATCTACAGTATTGTCAATTTATAAAAAGAACAAACTCTCATTTTCTTCATTTTCATTCTTTTATATTTTACTTTTTCCTTTCTGAATATTATAATTTTCCGCTATGCAATCCATAAAAATTCCACTAATGTCCTTTTTTCCCACACCCGAACACGGTTACCCTTCGTGTCTCTGGCACTAGATACACCTATAACTATACGCAAATAAGTATCCTCTAATATCTAAAAATTATGAAGCTAAAATATATGCAATCGTATGTATGCATACAACTTTGAACTAAAAGAAAATAGAATCTGCAATGCACTCCAACGCAAGCAATGACATTACAATGCCACAGAGCTCTGCTCCAAATTTAATCAAAACAGAAATACATTAAAAGCAAATGAATGTTTGCAGACAGTACAGACGCAGTAATAATCATCAACTTAATTGGGAATTTGGTACTGGGCTTAAATCGTGCTTCGTATTTCCTAATTAGGACCAGCATTCCGTTCGTTTTGCGGAAGGCTTCTCGGAATAACTAGTCGACCTTTGGTATTACGACGGCAATTATGTGTAATCACCTAAGGCAAGGTTTATTCTTTATTTTATGCCGTTTTGGGAAGTTATGAAACGCTCTGAGCATCTGGTATAATGTCAGAGAACCCGAATTAGTTCAAACAATAAATCAGAATAATATTGAAAGACAATTATTTAAAATTCGTTTCTTCAATCATGGAAATAAGACACAATTATTTACGACTAGTTTCTTTAATCAAATAAATTCGTCAACATAATTTTGTATTCAAATATTTCCCTAATTTCAGTATCGAAGATTTCAAGGTCCCTATTTAATTGCTAATTCAACTAGCAATTATTTAAGACCTTGATCAGATACATTACTTTTGTAATGGAAGGGAAAACCACGTTATCCTTATGCGTAAGTGTTCTGAAAATTATACAGGGAGGAATTCGTTAACTGCGGTACCTACCGTCTTACAGAGAAACACTAGGAAAATGCGTCAAATGATCAACCAAATATAGAATAAATATCATCAACTTAAAAGCTAAATTTGGACGGTACTCGCCATTTACTTACCTTTAAGCTGTAAAAAGATCCTGAGTATTTCTAGCGGACTGCGCCAGTCTCCAAAGAGCAGCAATAACTTGAACACCGAAATAAAAGTCTTCTAACAAATACTCGGAATGTTTGCTTTTCTTTCATTACCTTACCTTTCCGTGACATATCTTACTGCAATGTGGATTTGCAACGATAATGGTAAAAAGCGTTTCATATTGACCACAATTAGGGGGAGAGAAGAAAATTCTCTGCGTCCTTTGTGTAATTTTCGGGGGTGTTTGTGTATGTTTGAAATTGCAGGCGCTTAAAGGCCGCTCATGAATGGTAGAGGCAATGGACACTGACATTGCCCTATCAAGTAGGACAATGCCCTAGAGACTGACCATATATACATATGATAAACACCAAAGCCCCCCTCTCCATCCAAGCTAGGACCAAGGAGGGCCAGGCATTGGCTGCTGAGGACTCAGTAGATGGACCTATAGGCTCCCCAAAACCCCCAGCCTTAACTCACAAGGATGGTATGGGTTCAGCGACTAAAGAAACTAACGACTTTAAGCAAGACTCGAACCCCGGTCTGGCGTTCATCAGTCAAGGACGTAACCACGTCGCTTTATATCTATGTCTAAATGCTACATAACAAATATGCAACCTATTCATCTAACAATAAGTGTACTTTTACTTTAATTCGACTTATTTTTAGCTTATTAAAAAACGCCTCCAGTATATAACAGTTGCAAGGGAAAAAATAATCCATCATAATCTAAATATTCAAGTTAAAATCAATATGGTAACCAACATCAATTTAGAGATATTCAATAACGACTAAAAAAAAAAAAATCTTGCTAAACTAAAATTGTGTACAAAGGAATAAAAAGTGTGATTATCATGAGGATGGATTGAAATATCATTATCATCAAACAAATGATGGATGAGCTAAAGTTATTTAACCAAAATTTCAGTAGCAAACAGCTTAAAGATCCTCGTTGTCAAACAAAAATAAACCTGCATCTAAACCCCATAAGAATAGTTCTATTTTAAAAAATAATCATTTGTTGACTGAAATTAATTTTGGGAACTAATCTAGACTTATCAACAAATGGGGACTAATGGGCTTGTTTCGTCATAAAACCCCAGACCTTGTGGTTATGGACAAAAAAAAAAAAGACGCTATCGTAAACGTTTGCACCCCACAATGCGACGCGTAAAGTTCGTCCACATCTTTTGCGACTCATGTTCGTCATGAATAATGCCAGGTGGGTGCATAATTTACGGTCAGTGTTGTGCCATTCACTCCCAAGACCGCACCAATGACCTTTAAGTGACATTTCCATAAGGGTGAACTTTGCATATTTCATTCGAGCGATTACGTATTTACGTTTCCGTGTGATCATTAGGAAAGTCCTAATGAGTCATTAATTGTTTTGGCCTCTCTCTCTCTCTCTCTCTCTCCCCTCTCTCTCTCTCTCTCTCTCTCTCTCTCTCTCTCTCTCTCTCTCCTCTCTCTCTCTCTCTCTCTCTCTCCATATAACAGGAAACTAATCACAAGGTTGCTCCTTGACAACACAAATAGTAAACACCGCTGAATACTTAGCTCAGGAACCCTCAATTACCAGGATCTAATTACAAACACCGGTTGACCCTATTATGGCCCAATATCCTTTCCCCCCAACTGCCGTGTAATTTCCCCGAGGAGCAGGTGAGGCCGCGATCTCAAATTTGCAGAAATCAATAATGCAGTCAACAAGCCAATCTGATATAGTTTGCGGAATGCACAACCGGCGTCGAGTCAGACCGGGTCTCATCTCGGTGGCCACGGTCAAACTCATTGCCCGGCGGTAGCCCAGTTGACCCACGATGCAAGGAAAACCTATAGGAAATACTGAAAAAATAAACACCTAAACGTACAGTTAAAATTAAATAAATTATGCCCTTTTCAGTTTTCATTAAACTTTGATATAATGTCTGCTATGTTATTTAGTTCCGAAAAAAAAAAAATAGAAAATACTTCCAGCGTTAAATCTTTATTCAACAATGACCAATATTGGATAATATCGGAACCCTCTGACAGGCGATATTCCTGTAAATCAAGATTTTACCCGACCTTAGGCATAGGCTGCATATGAGAGAAGAAACTTTAGCTGAATTAGGACCAAAGACCTTTTAGGAGAGCCTGGTGTGAGAGTTGGAATGGATTTACACTTATATGTTATCCTTTTTTTCAGACTAGTCGTAAGAATTATTAATCTCCAGAGAATAATCTTTGTGCGTTAGTTAATATTATCAATGTACTGTTAAAGGAAGTCTATAAGATGACACAAACGCTTATGTAATTTAGCTGCACATTGAAAAGCAAAGCCTAATTTGTAAATGTATCGTATGTCCAAAACTTACCTAATAAAAGTATAACATCTCTGTATTATGACTGAATGATTGTAAACTCGACTTATGAATTTAAAATATAATTATACAGCTTTAATTTTAATCAGTATTCGTCAAGGTACTTTAGTGACGACTCTCGTTTCCACTTCCCGTGATAAATGAGAATGATGAAATACAGAAATTTCAAGGCCCTCGCAGTTAACAAATTCCTTACAAATACAATCGATTAATGAAACGTCGCGTCCAGCTACAGTACTTGGTACTTATCGCACGAATCCCTTCTGCACGTTTGTAATCCTTTGTAATCCGAGAGAATTACGAGAGATTTACTAGATATCTATCAACTTAGAAGAGGATTATTCTGCCTTACCTCATAAAGGCTAACTGATCTAAGCTCATGTTTCAAAATTGATTCATTTGTTCGTTTACTGATTTTGCCTCAAATCACAAGAGATGAATTTTGTAGTTATTGTTGTTGTTATTGTTGTTGGTATAAGCCGGCTTTGTAGCAGCACGGACTCTTTTCTATATGCAATGTACTGGAATTTAGGACAGAGATAATTCAGACTGAATTTAAATGCATTTCAGGGTATTTTTCATCACCTATGCGTCTTCTAGTCATAAGATTTCCCTGTTAGAAACGTTGAAAGACGAAATTAGTAAACGAGAGAGAGAGAGAGAGAGAGAGGAGAGAGAGAGAGAGAGAGAGAGAGAGAGAGAGGAGAGAGAGAGAGAGAGAGAATTTTTATAAAAATCTAGATGAATTTAAAATTCAAGGAAATGATCCTTTAAATTTCAGCTCTCTCTCTCTCTCTCTCTCTCTCTCTCCTCTCTCTCTCTCTCCTCTCTCTCTCTCTCTCTCTCTCTCTCATTATTAAATAGTTATCAATAGTTCTACACCGTTATTTGATTTTTCTACAATCATTAAAGTCCAAATTGACCAACTTCTACTGAAAATCTCATACAATTTCTTATCATTTCAAACTTTTTATATCAGGTCTATGACAGTTCACTTGGATCCACGAACTTTGCTAAAAAAAGATTTTTAAGAAAAATCAGAAACTTAATTCTTACAAATGAAGAAGGTCTCAGGTTTGAACCCTGCCAAGGACAGGGTGATCTGTCCTTGTTGCTTGCATAATGTATTGCATTTCTGATTACCTGAGTAATTGGATATTCACCTGTTGGCAAGACAGACAGTTGTAGCAGGGATCAGACTTGGGGGAGGAAAAGATAAAAAAGAAAAAAAAAAAAAACCAAACGTGAATGACTGATGCTCTACTAGTCCTCAGTAACAGGGTGTTATCAAACATCAACCACCCCTCTCTCTCTCTCTCCTCTCTCTCTCTCTCTCTCTCCTCTCTCTCTCTCTCTCTCTCTCTCCTCTCTCCTCTCTCTCTCTCTCTCTCTCTCTTTGAAAGCCACGTTGTAAACAACAGAGCTTATGATCTTAGTGGAATTTCTAAATGTTGTTAACGTAGATTTCATCGAAGATTAATATGCAATTATGGAATTATGATTGCCCAGAGAAAACAAAGCAGTGTAATTAGGAATGTGGAGTTTGGAACCTGTTGTTGCATATAAGCTCCCAATAAGCTCTACAGCTTGTTGATATCATAAATCACTGTGTTGACACATTATAGATATGTTAGAGTCTGGTAGTAAGAAAGAAAATATTCCTGAATTAAATGTTAGAATATCAGTAATATAAACGAACGATTATTTAGTTTTAAATATCTTTACTCGAACAATACATTGTGTGACGAGCGCTGAAGTAGTAGACTATAGAGTTTTCTTTTGGAATTTGATGAAAAAATCTCATTTTCTTGGAACTAACTAGAGAAAATAGTTCAGAATATGAAGCTTTTCGTTTTTAACTATGAATTTACGATACATAGAGCAAAGTAACATAAAAAGGGAGACAAAAAATACGAAATATTGATAGTGGTATTATCATTATTTTTCAAAACATCATGAATTATAAACGGAGGCAAATAAAAGACATTTCAGTGGATGCTGGATGATATAAAAAGTTTTCGAACTTAGCAAGTTCTTAATTAAGTAAAATCTAATTTCATAGTTTCATAGTTTTAAATTGGTTAGGGGAAAAGGTAGAGTAACTGAAACGGTTTCAGAGCAATAATTCCCGTTAAAGGCTCAAATGCCGCTCATAAATGGCAGAGGTAAACAGACAGTGACACTGCCCTACCAAGCAAGACACTGCCCTAGAGACTGACCATACGGGCGCATTTCATTTGGGCGATTTTAGGATTAGTCAATGTATCACTTGGAAGCCTATTCATGACGTCGTTTGGCAATAAAATGTCAAAATTCTTCAAAATGGTACAGTACAGAAGCATTGTCATTGACTTTTATCTTTCTTTGTGGCCAAGTGGTAGTCACTGTCTATACAAGCTTGCCGGACCAAGGGTTCGATTCCCGGTCGGTCACAAGCTTTTGTCTTTGTGTGATTTCGCCTGGGGCTCTAATCCCGAGGTCCGTTAAGAAAATCCAGATATCAATGTATAAAAAATATATGGCTTATTTGAATAAAAAAAAAACGTTTAAATATGCAAAACTTTATCATATATATATATATATATATATATATATATATATATATATAAATATATATATATATATATATATATATATATATATAAATATATATATATATATATATATATATATATATATATATATATATATATATTGTGTTTTATAAATATATATATATATAAATACATATATATAAATATTGTGTTATAAAATATATATATATATATAATATATATATATATATATATATATATATATATATATATATATATATATACCTTTCTTATAACTGTAAATCGAACTGTTTAACGTATTTCTTCAAAAAGGACCCATAAAAGAAAGAAAGGAAACAAATAAATCCCTATATTTCAACCAATACACATTGGCCCTGAAGATAATAATAATAATAATAATAATAATAATAATAATAATAATAATAATAATAATAATAATAATAAGGAAATGGCCTTTTAATTTTCATATGAAATAACAACATAAAATTAAAACAAAAATCTTTCGATAGAATAAAAGGAAAGTAAAACTATAAATTAGGTATTTTATTCATTTCCGAAATCTTTGACATTTTCCAGAGACTAAAACAAGATGGCGAAACTCGATACGAGATTATTTGTTATATTAATTATCCCTTTTTTATTTTTTTGTAAGATTTTTTTCAAGATTTCCTTAGGGGAAAAGAAATTACAAAAGGAATAGTCGATGGAGATATTAGATTCGTCTTTTCAAAAAAAAAAAAAAAAAAAAAAAAAAAAAAAGAGATGAAAAAAACGCAAAACTTCTACTGAAGCAGAAAGAAATCTTCGGTGAAGACCTGATGAAGATTCTTCAACGACCCAACGATGTCTTCAAAGGGCTTCACACCATCCCGTTTTCATCCGAGTCTTCATTCACACCTCATAAGAATTTCAACTTTTTTCTTACAAATACAATTCTATCTATCTATCTATTTATCTATCTATCTATATCTTCTATCTATCTATTTATCTATCTATCTATCTATCTATCTATCTATTTCCTTTTGGGAAAATAAATTACTACCCAAGTTTCGGTGAAGGACCGAGTGAAGAATTTTCCCAAATCGAACGAAGACGTCTTCAAAGTCTCGCTCTCATTCGAATTATAATCGGAATCAGTTTCTAGAGACGATCTCGAAGCAAACGAAGACGTCTCCAGTCTTCAAAATGCCTTCAATCTCGGAGTCGATATTTCTGCCAGGACCTATTTCGATTTTTTCAAATTATACCTGATCAAAGTCAAGTGATCTGCATTCTGAGTTTTGCAACGAAGATGTTTACAAACAACGCATTGAGAGCTATCAGTGAGTACGGGAAGAAATATCTACTTGGGGGTCCTTCTTCCGAAAACGGTTTTCAGAACCAGCAGCCCCGGTTGATGGAACTGGAGGGACTACGCCTCATTTTGGGAGGTGGTCTTCTGATGAGGAAATTCTGGGCCAGGGAGGAACAGAGTGAGGCACACGAGCCTGTCTTGGACCAGGAGGAAATCAACAGTATTTCTGAGGAGACTGAAGCTGTCCTCAGTGGGACGGATCCTTCGCTTTCCAGGGACGTTCAGGTTGAGACTGAACCAGTCTCTAAATCTGATGTAACAGTTCAGACTGATGAAGACACTGAGATTGAAGATCTCAGGCTAAAGAATGAAATCATGGCTAAGGAACTTGCCAATAAACAGGCTGTGATTGAAGGGCAGGAAAATCAACTTGCAACTTACTATCAATCAATTCTTGAGTTGAAAGCGGAACTGAAAATGGCTCAGCAGAAAAATGATGCCCATGTTCAAATGCAATCCGAACTTATGAGAGAGAAGGAAGCTTTGAAACGAGAGCTTGAAGGTAAAGTGATTTTGGTTGAAGAAAATACAGCGAAAATGTTCCAGTTGAATGAGGAACTGGAAAAGGCCAAGAAGGAAATCGAGGCTCATGACGAACTGAAATCGATCCTTCTGACAGAGAATGAAGATCTCAAAATATCCAATGAGGAACGAAGCTTCCTTAATAAAGAATTAGCTCTAGAGAAAATTAAACTAGAAAAAGAGCTAATGGAGGCTCGTTCTAATGATCAGAAAAGAAGCCAAGGACACCAACGTCTAGTAGAAGAGCTGCAGGGCGAGATTTCTAAGGCTCTAGTGCAGAATCGTGAGCTAAAGGAGGCAGTGTTCACAATTACAAAGAAGAACGAAGGTCTTCGTGAACAACTGGAGAACAAAGTGAAACGAGAGAAAAACCTGAATGGAAAGATTGTTCGAATGACCAACAAAGAGTATGAAATGAAGAAAGAATTGTCCGCAGCGAAGGATGTCATCTCTTCACTGAAGAATGAACTTCAGAAGAGAGATTTGGAAAAGGTTAAAAAAGAAGGAACGGGTGACGAGGGTTCACCAGGAAAGGAGAAATGCGGACTTGATAAAACTTCAGTCGTAGAAGGTTGTGAAACTCTAATAGAAGATGGCAATAAAATAGTCATCGTGAAGGAAGAAAAACAAGGAGAAGGAGAAGGACCCACAAGGAAACTTTTGGTAAGGAAACCAAAGAACAAGAAACCAAAACGGGACCAGGCTTACTCTTGGGCCCCCCTTGGACCCATAGTCCCAGTTTTGGAAACAGACGAAAATAAGGTTCATAACGAACGAACTGAGGAGAATATCCAAAATAATTAAGAAGTCTGAAACTACACAGAAAAAAAGTAAAAAAGACAAAAAAAAAATAAAATAAAAAAAAATTAGAAATAAAAAACCAAAAAAAAAATTAAAAATTAAAACCAAAAAAAAAATGATTTTTTTGATTCGGAATATTATTCATTTTTTTTTTTGCAAAAGGAATATATTTTTTATTTTATTTTGTGAAAGGAATATTATTTTATATTATTTTGTAAGAGGAATATATTTTTATGTTATTTTGTGGAAGGAATATTATTTTTTTATTTCATAGCGACGTCGCATATTTTGTAAAAGGAATATACCGGTATTTTTATTTTTGTGAAAGGAATATTATTTTTAAATCTTTTCTTTTTTAGGTTTAAGGATGCCAGGCTTAACTGCCTAGGCTTATGATGATTGGCTTAACTGCCTAGCATAATGATGCTTATCTAAACTGCCTGGCATAATTTTTTTTTTAGGTTTAAGGATGCCAGGCTTAACTGCCTAGGCTAATGATGCTTGTCTAAACTGCCTGGCATATTTTTTTTTTTTTTTAGGTTTAAGGATGCCAGGCTTAACTGCCCAGGCTAATGATGCTTGCCTAAACAGCCTGGCATATTTTTTTTTTTTTTAGGTTTAAGGATGCCAGGCTTAACTGCCTAGGCTAATGATGCTTGTCTAAACTGCCTGGCATATTTTTTTTTTAGGTTTAAGGATGCCAGGCTTAACTGCCTAGCCTAATCATGCTTGTCTTAACTGCCTGGTATATTTTTCCTTTTTATTTTTCATTTTTTTTAGGTTTAAGGATGCTAGCTTTAACTGCCTAGCCTAATGATGTTTGGCTTACCTGCAGGGCATATTGATGCTTGGCTTAACTGCTTGACAAAATGATGCTTGGCTTAACTGCCTGGCCTGGTGATTTCTGGCCTAACTGGTCTAATGAGGCTTGGATTAACTGACTAGCGAAATGATGCATGGCTTAACTGCAAGGCCTAATGATGCTTGGCCTATCTGCCTGGCCTAATGATCCTTGGCTTAACTGCCTGGCCTATGAGGCTTGGCTTAACTGCCTCGCCTAAGAATGCTTGGCTTAACTGCCTCGCCTAATGATGCTTGGCTTAACTGCCTGGCCTAATAATGCTTGGCTTAACTACCTGGCCTAAGAATGCTTGGCTTAACTGCCTGGCCTAATGATGCTTGGCTTAACTCCCTGGTCTAATAATGCTTGGCTTAACTGCCTGGCCTAATGATGCTTGGCTTAACTGCCTGACCTAATGATGCTTGGCTTAACTGCCTGGCCTAATGATGCTTGGCTTAACTGCCTGGTCTAATAATGCTTGGCTTAACTGCCTGGCCTAATAATGCTTGGCTTAACTGTCTGGCCTAATGATGCTTGGCTTAACTGCCTGGCCTAATGATGCTTGGCTTAACTGCCTGGCCTAAGAATGCTTGGCTTAACTGCCTGGCCCTATGATGCTTGGCTTAACTGCCTGGCCTAATAATGCTTGGCTTAACTGCCTGGCCTAATAATGCTTGGCTTAACTGTCTAGCCTAATGATGCTTGGCTTAACTGCCTGGCCTAATGATGCTTGGCTTAACTGCCTGGCCTAATAATGCTTGGCTTAACTGCCTGGCCTAATAATGCTTGGCTTAACTGCCTGGTCTAATAATTCTTGGCTTAAATGTCTGGCCTAATGATGCTTGGCTTAACTGCCTGGCCTAATGATGCTTGGCTTAACTGCCTGGCCTAATAATGCTTGGCTCAACTGCCTGGCCTAATAATGCTTGGCTTAACTGCCTGGCCTAATGATGCTTGGCTTAACTGCCTGGCCTAATGATGCTTGGCTTAACTGCCTGGCCTAATAATGCTTAGCTTAACTGCCTGGTCTAATAATGCTTGGCTTAACTGCCTGGTCTAATAATGCTTGGCTTAACTGCCTGGCCTAAGAATGCTTGGTTTAACTGCCTGGCCTAATGATGCTTGGCTTAACTGCCTGGTCTAATAATGCTTGGCTTAACTGCCTGGCCTATTAATGCTTGGCTTAACTGTCTG
>NC_090735.1:119160979-119173479 GCF_036898095.1 Palaemon carinicauda | reverse complement strand
TTATCTGGTTCTTAAATGAGACGAGTTCGCAGCTATTAGGTTGTCAAGTCAGTGGCACAAAACTTGCACATTTTTACCGAAGGGACTTAATTATTAATCACTGGTCCATGATACTATCTAAAAAACGAACCGAAGAAAAGGGTGTTTGACATTTGACGAATTTTCTTTTCGTGTCGACACTATATTGAAAAATGGTGATGTTTAGTGGCGATGCACAAGCAACAAAAACAGATATAAAACCCGAATTAGGACTGGATAAAGTGGGAAAACGTTCATTAAAGCTATGACATTATTCTTATGAAATAATTATTTTATTTTCTTTTTATAAAATATCAAAATAACAAAAGTTTGATTGCACTTATTACTTGATTCTTCTTTAGCTGGTGAGGTGCAACTTGAGTTTTCAAGAACCTTATGATAATTATATATCAAAAGTAATGTATAAGTAATAGTTCAGAACAGAAAAATAACCTTCAAAATACTTCCACCCAAATGGAATAACGTGTGTCATAATGGAATATATTTTGTCGCCCAAATAAGGACAAATAAACCAACCGATAAGTTTATTTCACCCAAAGGAAAGGCGCATCCGCCAAAAGGAATGCGCCCAACTATACGTATGATCAGCGCCTAAGCCCCCTCTCCCCACAAGCTAGCTATGACCCGGGAGGGCCAGGCAAAGGCTGCTGATGACTCTGCAGGTAGACCTATGGGCTCCCCAAAAATCCCCATCCTCAGCTCACAACGATGATGAGCTTGAGCGGGACTCGAACCCCAGTTTGGCAATGACCAGACTAGACCGTTACCAATAGGCCTCCACAACACTTTGTCATTATGGAGCAGAAACGACATGATGACATAATAACGGCAGTGCTTTCACTCATACAAAGATATTATATTAAAAGGCTGAACTGGATTAGATCGTATAAACCTTGTTGTTATTTTACATTAAACTGATCTTATATAAGCACAGGGTCTTGCTCATGGAGCAGCCTGTGAGGTAAATCCCTTATATTAGAGATATTATACTTATCGAAAATGCGGAAGCTGCTGAGTAGGATATAAATCCTAGTTAAATAAAACTTTTCAATTGTAAAGCCAGTATTCCCGCAGATCTGATTTGCGTAAATGGCTGTGTTTAGTCATTCATCTTTCTCAAGCATTTCTTTCATGCTCCACAAGTGATAGGACAATTTATCACGTTATAGCTTATTGTGCTGATGTCGTAATTCGTATTTTATTACTCTCTCTCTCTCTCTCTCTCTCTCTCTCTCTCTCTCTCTCTCTCTCTCTCTCTCTCTCTCTCTCTCTCTCTCTCTCTCTCTCTCTCAAGTTGTTAATTCACCTTAGATTCCGATACTACTAGTGTTCTTCGATTTATTTTTAGTTTTTATTCGCATATTATAAAAAATACAAATCGAACAGTTTCAATATCCCCATCTGGAAGACATTTAAAAAAAATTTGAACGATTCGGTAATGTTTTCGGTATTTATATATATATACATATATATATATATATATATATATATATATATATATATATATATATATATATATATATATATAAACGCATTAATAATTTGACCAAATTTAAGGGTCATTTATTCACACCGAATTTCATTTCCCTTTTGATAATTATCAATACATGATGACGAAAAATAAATTGTAAGCATTAACCTCAAAGAAGTTATTCAACAGAGTGGCATTGTATGATGTAGAGGTTATGAGCAAGCGCAAAAATAGCAAACTGTACAAGACTAAGACTGAAAAAATTATGAGTAGTGCACCTCCTCAATCAGCCAAGTCTGCCCTTCTTTTTGCTCAAATTATGTGACAGAAAACGTACTTAAAGTTTGATAAACTCTAAGAAATTTTTCTGCAGACATTACCTTTGGAAAGATTTAAAATGCAGTGGCAGAGGATCGATACATTATGCGTTTGGTTATACGAGTAGATGCATTAACGAACGGGGATGACATATTTGAAATAAAATGAATTATGAATAAAATTTCTTGTAAAAAAATTCTTTTCGGTTTCATTTTACATATTGACAAAATTCCCCAAACGATTTTAACGAACTTATTTCAAGAGACCTCTACTAGTACAATAGTTTGAACCTATATTCATGATTCGCCGGGTAATAATGACCGAGATACTGAATGCATTTTGACAAAAAAAAAAAAAAAAAAAAAAAAAAATCAGGGAAATTTAACAAAATAGATATTATGAAATTAGATAAATATATGATGAAACTTTTCCTGATATGATTTCATAGTTCCGGTTGGTGTGTCATCCACAATCCAGCCCACTTCACTTTTCTTTTTTTCTTTTTTTGTCGCCGGCAACTATATAATTTTTCGTTCCCTTTGCTATTTAACCAGAGTTTCCAGTTTCTTAATTATGTATGTCTTTTCCTGGACCGCTGGAGGACGGACTTGAAATATTCACAGATTAAAGCAATGTTCATAAAAATTCCTTGAAATGAATTTGTTTTATATATTTTTCATTTGGAATGCGTATTTCCTGCGTATTCTGCTCAAACGACGAAAAAAAAAAAAAAAAGATAAATTAGGAATGATGAACTCAGAGATAACCATTCTTAACTATATGATTAACAGTTTTTTGACGGAGATCGGAGGGATTGATGGTCAAAAGTAAATATAGGATTTTACTTAGAAAAATCTAAATTGATAAATCCTCCTTTCTGAAAACCCTCAATTAATAAAATTCAAATTAGCCTTATAATAATCATGATAACAAAGGAAAACAAAATATATCTAAATATACTAAAATTTGAATCAATAAAGCCAATGACGTTCAAGAGGTTCCAGCACAGGCATTTGTTGGTACGAGTCCATACACTTGTGTTAGGGCCTCTGTCCCTTGTTCTGTCGCTACTTTCCTCTTAGTAAGGGCAGAAGAGACTCTTTAGCTATGGTACCACTAAGCAGCTCTTCTAGGAGAAGAACACTCCAAAATCAAACCAGTGTTCTCTAGTCTTGGGTAGTGCCATAGCCTCTGTACCATGTTCTTCCACTGTCTCAGGGTGGAGTTCTCTTGCTTGAAGATACACTCAAACTAACTATTCTATCTTATTTTCTTCCTTTTTTTTAAGTTTATATAGTTTATGTATGTAAGATATATTCTAATGTTGTTACTGTTCTTGAAACATTTATTTTAATTGTTCACTACTTCTCTTATAGTTTATTTATTTCCTTGTTCCCTTTCCTCACTGGAATTTTTTCCCTGTTGGAGCCCCTGGACTTATAGCATCTGGCTTTTCAAACTAGTGTAGTAGCTTAGCTAATAATAATAATAAAAATAATAATAATAATAATGATAATAATAATAATGATAATAATGATGATAATAATAATAATAATAATAATAACAACAACAACAACAACAACAACAACAACAACAACAACAACAACAACAATAATAATAATAATAATAATAATAATAATTATAGTAACCTCTGATAAACTTTGGGCAAGACTCGGTGCAGGCATAACGCATATATCATCTAAACTACTCACCATAAACATATGAAAACTTTATAAAAATAAAGAATAAGCTATGCAGTTGATTAGCATAGCTTTATTTTTCTTACCATTACATAAAGATTGATTTACTCCATGGGAAAAAATGATAGACAGACATGTAACCGGGAGATATGAGTTAAAAACAATAAAAAAAATCGGCAGATAAAGATATATTAAGGAACTAACAAACCGAAATAGATTTCTTTTTTATTCAAAACTTAAACTTCTTTATTCTTGTTGTCTTGGAGCTAAACTAACTAATTTAGCTTTTCGGTCCCGTAAAATTAAAACATTAATCCAAATAAGTTGTCTGATATTTTACGCAAGTTTGTAAGAAAAGGTTCGTTTTTGGCTCTGGTTGGAGTTTTGGTAATTTTACTCTATTAAATAAATGTGTTTGAAATAGTTCCACCCCATCTGATTACCTTCAATTTCTATAACGCCTTTCGGCTGAAATGCCTACATAAGTATGGAGAAAGTAATCTTCTGATCCTTAGTTAGCAATTTGGCTTTCACAATGGCCTTAGAGCATGCAATGTCCTCACAATTTTCAGTCTTGAACAGAAATTTCTTGATTCAGGTCAGGAAGTTAATATGATTGGCCTCGATTTTAGAGATGCCTTCGGCCGTCTGAATCATGAGGCCCTTGTTTTTAAACTTATAATGGTGGGACTAGGTGGGTTTTTTTTTCTTAGCAACATTGTTGAATTTTTAAGTAATAGAATGGAAAGATTAGTTATTGATGGGCACCATAGTGACTATAGAATGCAACGTCTGATACTTCTTTGGGTAGTGTTCTCAGCTCGTTTTCTTTTTATGCTACATAGGCCTACACATATGTGGCCTAGCCTAAAAACAATCTGATTGCATATGCAGACGATGCTTCTCTCTTTGCATCAATTCCATCTCCTGAATATGCATCTGAAATTTCTAAATCCTTTTTATAGAGATCTAGATGAAATTAGAGTATAAGGTGCAAATTATGGGGCATGAAGTTGAGCTCTAACAAAACTCAAGATATGATTGTACAATGAGTAGGAGGGAAAACTGGAAAGTGGCTCCTAAACATCAAAACCTTTCCATTAACAATGTCTCTTTAACTTTGTACAAATTATTTTTAATTCATAAAGGTAGATTTGATTCTCAGAAACATATCCGGTCTATTTCGTCTTGAATTGCACAAAAAAAAAAAAAAAAAAAAAAAAAAAAAAACTGTCTCTCTGCGAGAATCTTTTAAAATATTTGGGGATACTGCGGATATGTTTTAATCATTTCCTTCTATCATGTTTTGATTACTGTTCTCCTGTCTGGTCTTCACCTGCTGACCCTCATCTTCATTTCTTGAACAAAAACCTAGGTCTATTTAATTCCTTATCCTAAACCAGTATATTAATTCTTTGTGCATGTTGCATAAGATTTTTCATAATTCTTTCCATCCTTTGCGTTCAAATTATGTCCATACTCTACCCTCCTATACAGTTAGAGTCAAAAGAACGCCGACACTCGAGGGAAATCTTTCGTAAGCTGTCTCTATTGTTCCCATGGCAAAACAGACAAGGTGTTGCTCTTCTTACTACTTCTACGAAATGGGCGGAGCCTTCTCCAACCCTAGCGAACCAAAGACAGAAAAGGGCTGTCTTTGTTAGCAAAAGCATACAAAAGTTACAAATTGAGTTGCTATATTTCAATTCTTTATTATCAGTTAACGTCTCAACTATCCACTGCAAATACAAAACACATACACATTATATATATATATGTGTATATATATATATATATATATATATATATATATATATATATATATATATATATATATATATATATATATATATACAATTACTACTTTTTCGTAGGAGGGGCCAAGTAGACACTCTGCAGGGAAGGGTGGGGGGGGGGGGGGGGAAGTGTCCTTTTCACCGCCCCTTGCCCCAGCCAGTCCGACACTTAGGAAATAAGGAAGTCATTTCTGTTTCAGGGGGTGTGGAGAGAAGTTAAATGAGTAATCTTGATACAGCCTGTAAGATATTATATCATTGCCTAAATATTGTTTGATAACTGTTAGTGTTCTAGCAAATATTTTAATCGTATTCATTATTGGTTGATTTGTAAAAGATAGCAGCAGTAGAATAAAGTAGTTGTTGTTGGAAGTTTGATAAGTAACGAAATTTAAGTATCACCATTGCATAATAGATAATCAGTGGCGGATACAATATATACAGATGACTTCATAACACCTTGAATACAATAAGAATTTATTACTTCGTATCGAAAATAAGTTGTGGTAAATGAGGACGCTATTACATTCTGGCAAAGGCTATCGGAAATTTATTTCATCGACAAATCATGTAAAAAATACAAGCTTTTTAGTCTCAGAACGACGTAATTTTCAGAAATTTTGTCATGAAACTATGATATACCTATTTTCCCAAAATGTATTCTCCTATAAGCACAAAATTATTCCCCATGCTAATACCGTGACAGCAAGTTATCAATTATTATATAATTGCTAGTAGCTTCATCTTCAGAAATTACTTGCCTGGAGATCAAACTGACTTCTTATCAATTTAATGCACAACGTTCTCTCAGTCTTGATTCAAATAAACTTAACTCTGTATGATAAAGTCACTATTTACAGTAATCAAGTGCCCGAATTAGCACAGCTATGTGGTGTTGTATGTAGGCTCTGGACCGGGTGAATTACTTTAGGTATATGGGCGCTTAACGAGTGAAAAACACATCACTATCCGTGAAGCTCTAGTTCGGAGTGTTCGAGCAATAGCCATTCATACCAAGCACCTCCGCCTATCAAGATAGTAGTTGAACCATAATTTCTACAGCTGATGCAGTAAGCGGGAAAGGGAAAAACCAAATATTAGAATATTTCGAAAATAAATGTTTGATTGTCCTTTTAATCACTAAATCACACAGCTGAGGAGCGATACCCTTGGATTCCTAGATATTTTCTCTCATTCTTCAGATTTTATTTTCTGAGCTTCTTCCTCTATTCTCTGACATGTCTTTAACATTTTTGTTCCCCTATTTCATTCTTTATCATTTGTGGTCCTTTCTTTCATTCTTTAATCATATATTTATCAAACATTTTAATTATTTTCAAAATGAATGGCCTTCCCCTCTGGTGCTCGTCTTAGACCGTCAATATTAGTTCCTAGCTTCTCACTATCCCTCCAGTAAAGAAATCTCTTCCGAGCGGCAGCATGAAACACCTTCACTGGGCCATTCCAACCTGGAACTATTTGATATTTACGTGAAGCCAAGACAAGATATTCATTAGCTGGATTCAGAGATAGGGAATTTAGAGCACTGTATTCCATTTCCTTTACTTTCGATATTACAATCGCCATAAAAAAAAAACTTGCATTGTGAAGCATGATTCCATGAATAAGTGGTGTCACTCAGATTTTTTTATATACGATTTATGTCACATTCCTTTATTACTATTCCAGTTAACGAAAATATCTTGGTTGATTTAAAAAAGAAAAAAAAAAAAAAAAAAAAAAAAAAAAAAAAAAAAAAAACGGGAAAATCTTTCTACAGAGCACTTAAGGTATATGGAGGACTATGAAATATAATGATCTAACTAAATCGAGCCAAAAAAAAAAAAAAAAACAGACATGAAATGACGTATCTGAGGCCTTTGTCCTACAGTACACTAGAAACACATACATTAGTCGTTATGTGTGTAGCATATTGAGATCTAAATTCAGAAGAGTAGCACCATCTGCATATGCAAAGAGCTTGCTTTCTAGGCCAACACCACATTAAAGAAAAAATCAGATAATATGGCAGTGACGGATATTGGGCGGTAATCAACAGGCTTGAGCTACCTCAAAAACATTCCCCAATTCTACAACAGGCATATATATATATATATATATATATATATATATATATATATATATACATATATATATATATATATATATAGATAGATAGATATATATATATATATATATATATATATATATATATATATATATATATATATATATACATATATGTATAGATATATATATATATATATATATATATATATATATATATACATATATATATCTATCTATATATATATATAGATATATATATATGTGTATATATATATATATATATATATATATATATATTTATATATATATATATATATATATATGTGTGTGTGTGTGTGTGTAATACCAATTTTCGTGCCAGTTTCTCGGACCAGGGCTCGATTCTCCGGCCAACCAGAAGCTATCATCTCTGAGTTGATTCCCCCTTGGTTCTCTGATCCCGAGGTATAGAGAGAATCAAGACATTGGGGGAGTATAATATATGGCTTATATAAATATGAAAAACACGTCTAAATGTGAAAAAATTTATCATTTTATATATTCATATACATATATATATATATATATATATATATATATATATATATATATATAGATAGATAGATATAGATATATATATATATATACATATGTGTGTGTATGTATGTGTACGTGTTGAAATCAGGAAAGCTAACACGTGATGAGCATAAAATGATTAAGTATTATAGCCACGAAAGGAAAAATGAAAACATAAACTCAGTTCTCCTTTCATGACTATATATATATATATATATATATATATATATATATATATATATATATATATATATATATATATATATATATTACATACATATACATATATATACACACATATAGATACATACATACATACATATATATATATATATATATATATATATATATATATATATATATATATATATATATAATTTGATAACTTGGAGAAAATAGCAGACAACTTAAGCAGGGATGGGGAACCTGCCGCCTTAAGGCCGCAAATGGCCTTCTGGACCATCAAGTGCGGCTTTCTACGGCCTTTGATATATGTACAGTATGTGTAGTATATTTCTGCTTTGACACTGAATATTGTGTGTTTGAAATCATTCTATTGTATGTACACACATACAAATATGTACACACATACAAATATGTACACACATACAATAGGAAAGTTGTGTTCAGTGATGTACCTCCCAGAGAATGGAAGCAATTTTTCCTTGAATTCAATGAATCCTAACTTAATACAACTAGCAGTTTTTCCTTGTCAGCTGCAACAGCTGTTGTAGCTGACAAGGAAAAACTGCTAGTTGCAGTGAGTGAGTGATTTAACGTATGATGGACGAGAGAGTTCCTGTTTTGTCCATCTCCTCACTGTGAACTATGTTAGTTTTAGATTAGTCATCAGGTTACAGATTTTTGGCATAAAAATATTCTATTTATGTTTTCACTGATGAGTTTTGATTGTATGAAAAACAGCTTCCCTTAAGTAATCTTAACGCAAGGACAAGAGGAACAGGCATTTTAACAACTTCAATAAGCAATGTCACAAAGGAGGACTAAATTTAATTCCTTATTATAATAAGTTATGCACTGATGGTGTTCCAGCTATGATGGCTAAAAACTAAGGATTTATTGAACATCTTAAGAAAGCAAATAGTTAATTTTTTTCAATGAAAACAGCTGTGTTTAAACAGATACCACTTTTTACTGGGATGTTGCATTTTTATGAGATGTGATTGTTTAAAAAGTGCCTACTTGCCAATATAAAATATTTGAAAAAGTTATATTGTTGATATTTATAATCTATCTTTTCCAAAAGATTAATGTTATTTTATTTATCACTTCATTACAAAGAACCTACTTGCTTAATTGAAAAATGACATGCTTTCGATATTAATTTCTTACAGTAGTTTGAAAACTACCTAAACTTGAATGAAATATTTTAAAATTTAGTTTTCAATATAATTCATTTACTGATTACTTGTATAAAAAGTAATTAATTCATATATTTGAAATTGTAATGCTTTAAATCTTTATAAACCTGTCACTCTTTCTTTAGATTACTAATAAATTGCTAGGAGGATAAAATAACCAAATTCTATGCGGCCTTAAGGAACATTGCGGAATTGCAAGATGGCCTTCATCCAAAAAAGCGTTCCCCACCCTTGACCTAAGAGCTAAGAAATCAGTGGTTTTTATAAAAAAAAAAAAAAAAAAAAAAACTAAGGAAAAGTAGAATTTGGGTCTACACCTCCATAAGCATCAACATCCATGAAGTCTTAATTCCACAGAACTTAAATGCTAAACTAGTTAGTTTAGCCTCAGAAAAACAGGAATGAGGAAGATCTAGTTTCTCAATGCTCTACTTACTGTCTGTTATGATCAGCTATATCAAAACTTAATTATACAAAATCCCCTTTAATCTTTTATTCCCCCATTAATTAATTTATCATAGAAATTAGCAAAATAGTAACAGGTACGGAAATAATACCAAGCAAACGCACGTGTGCGCGCACACACACACACACACACACACACACACACATATATATATATATATATATATATATATATATATATATATATATATATATATATATATATATATATATATATATATATATATACACGTGTGTGCGCGTGTGAAGGTACTCTGTTCCTACTCTTCCCGTAAGCTAACTTTCGTTTTGACGTCCCGATTGCGTATCAATATTTTAGGGGTCCTGATAAAGGGCAACGAATTCTTTCCTCAGAGTATTCGTTTGACCAGTTCCTCTCATCCTGCCGTTGCGCTTCTTGGTCGAATTTCTTTTGACGAACATCTTGAAGGCGTTTCATGACGACGGAACTCAATTGAACCATTGATCCCTTTGCAATTAAAATATCCTTTTTATAACGACCGTAAGAGGTCTCGTGTCTCAAATTGCCTCTCCTGATGACGATTTAGATTGACCCGCCTGTATACAAGGCGGACCACGGGCCCTTCCGTTGGCAGCCCGTAAGGGAAACGGAGCATTGGTTGTATCTTTTAAAAGCTGATACTTGTGTTGGATGACACGAACACTGACGACAGACAGATGACGATGAGGCCGACACAAAATGATGACCGAAGCTGGAACCCGAAGTTCAAATCTGGAGCGCCGTAAACCAAAAACCTCCGATCCCAAACCCGTTCCTTCGTCGGTCCTAGATAATTATTTTTCTTGTAAGAGCGTGCTAACAGGAAGACGTCCAATTGAAGTGTCTCTCCTTCGAAGTTCTTCCTTTTAGATGGGAAAAAAATTAATTCAGACTGAAGAATTTTTCCTTTCTCTGATCCATCAATATTTACTTCTGTGTAGTTTCCTCCTCATTCTGCACAATCTTTATTTTTGGATCTTCAACATCATGAACTTTACTTTCTCATTTCAAATTCGCACAATCGAAAAGTGATCAACAAATAATAACTACTGCAGTTCTCCTTTTCGGATTCTTTATTTTTTCTCTCCCTTTCTCCTTCCTGTCTCTCTCTTCTTCCTGTATTTTCTGTCCGAATCCTTTCAAATAAATCCATTATTAGTCTTAAAGATTCTTGTTAAGCTTTTCATAACTGCCTTCCTGATTCCACTTGTCGTTGATTCCTTTTTGACGATGTATTTTGGTTTTCTTCCAAAGTCGCAGACTCAATAATTCTCTTAACTTTCACCAAAGCATTTTCTGCATCACCCAAATCTTGTTTCCTGGGCCTCAGAGGCAAGTCTGTGATAAAATATTGCAAATTTGGGTTCATCAATAAAAGGATTAAAACAATCTTTTTACCTTTTCTGACATTCCTGCCCAAGATGAATGACAATTTGAAGCCAATTTGAGAATGCACTGGTATTCCATATTTCTCCTAACAGAGAGACTAAGAATCTTTTGGAGCTCTGACAGGAAAGCATTCAACTTTCTTATTGGTGACGAAAGATATATTGGAGTCGAACAAGGAGTTAGAGGAGCTTTGAAGACTTTCTGGAGCCTGTTAGCGATTTCACAAAGGCCTTCATGTTTTTTTGAAAATAAGCTAGATAATGGAACTCTATATTGTTGGCTCAGCGGGGGTGCCCTCTTCCCGCTAGCCCGGAGGTACTCCCCCCTTCCCACTGGCAAGGCGGATCTCCCCCCTTCCTGCTGGTCAGGCGGGGCTCCCCCATTCCCGCTGGCCGGGCGGTGCTCCCCCCTTCCCGCTGGCCGGGCGGGGCTCCCCCTACCCACTGACAGGGTGGGGCTCCCCCCTTCCCGCTGGCAGGGCGTGGCTCCCCCCTTCTCGCTGGCAGGGCGGGTCTCCCCCCTTCCCGCTGGCAGGGCGGGGCTCCCCCTTCTCGCTGGCAGGGCGGGGCTCCCCCCTTCCCGCTGGAAGGGGGCCCTCCCCCCTTCCTGCTGGAAGGGGGAGGCAACCCTCTTCCCGCTGGAAGGGCAAGGCTACCCACCCTTCCCGCTGGCAGGGCAGGGCAGGGCTCCCCACTTACCGCTGGCAGGGTGAGGCTCACCCCTTATCGCTGGCAGGGCGGGGCTCCTCCCTTCCTGCTGGTTGGGCGGGGCTTTCTCCTTCCTACTGCAGGGCGGGACTCCCCCATTCCCGCTGGCAGAGGAGAGCTCCCCCTTCCCGCTGGCAGGGCGGGATTCCCCCCTTCCCGCTGGCAGGGCAGGGCTCCCCCTTCCCGCTGGCAGGTCGGGGGATCCACCTTTCCTCTGGCTGGGCGGGGATCCCCTTTCCTGCTGGCAGGGCGGGAATACCCCCTTCCCACTGGCAGGGCAGGGCTTCCCCCTTCCTGCTGGCAGGACGGGCTCCCCCCTTCCCGCTGGCAGGGCGGGGCTTCCCCCTTTCTGTTGGCAGGGCGGGGCTCCCCCCTTCCCGTTGGCAAGGCGGGGCTTTCCCCTTCTCGCTGGCCGGGCGGGTCTCCCCCCTTCCCGCTGTCAGGGCGGGGCTCCCCCTTCTCGTGGCAGGGCGGGGCTCCCCTCTTCCTGCTGGAAGGGGACCCTCCCCCCTTCCTGCTGGAAGGGGGAGGCAACCCTCTTCCCGCTGGAAGGGCAAGGCTCCCCACCCTTCCCGTTGGCAGGGCAGGGCTTTCCCCTTCCCGCTGG
>NC_090735.1:119148479-119155979 GCF_036898095.1 Palaemon carinicauda | reverse complement strand
CTGAAGTGCTTAAAATAACTTCCTTAGAAATAACAGGTCTCTAAGAAAAAAAAAAAAAAAAAAAAAAACTTTCTCAAAATTTAACTCTTTTAACGATATTAGATAGGAGACTGCCTGTTTCTCATTTTTTTTTAAATATTGGTTTCATCCTATAGCCAACATGAAATAACTTCACGTTGCTCCTAGTCTCCCTCTGGACATATACTGTATATCAGAGAAATCAGTAGGCTGATATCACCCAATATCAAACCAAAGAAAGGTAAATTCCAGAGAAACCGATATTTTTATAATCACTATTGATAGAAAGACGATTAGAAATAACTAGGGTAATCTATCTAGTGCCATGTCCTCGACGTGGGCTGTCAATTGCCTCCACCTGGTTCTGTCTCTAGCTCTCTGTATAAATTGTCCATCTGCTACATTCTCATTTACCTCTTCCGGTCAGCTGTCCAAAAACCAGGGTAATAAAACTAGATAAATAAATACATGTGCCGTAAAAAAGAAACGATAAAATACGAACTGAAAAGGCCAAGCTAAAAAGGGAGAAAAACATTGCTTACAACCTTTAAATTAAGTTCTTTAAAGCGCACCCACCCCTTGCCCCATTGGTACCATATTCTAGATAGCCTTTGTGCATTTGTTTACGAACTCTGGCCCAAAATTAGTTCTTATTCAAATATAATTCTGTTTTATCTATTGAAATCCTTGGTGTCTTGTTCCTTAAAAATAGCGTGACTTTATTCTTTTTTTTTATTTTTTTTTTTTGTCGTTTCACAAATCGCACTATAAAGACGTAGCACAACAGATTATCGGTAACTATAGTCCATTTCTTTTATCGAGGCATATTTGCACCGACTCGCAGGGGTGCCCTTTTAGCTGGGAAAAGTTTCCTGATCGCTGATTGGTTGGACAAGATAATTCTAACCAATCAGCGATCAGGAAACTTTTCCGAGCTAAAAGCTCACCCCTGCGAGTCGGTGCAAATATGCCTCGATAAAAGAAATGGACTATAGATAATATCAGCTAAGTTAGAAATGAAGTTTGTAATTTTAACACTGAAATGGATAACGCGGAGTCAAACTTCCAACTAATCATAAAGAGTTCATCTGTAACATAACTGGTATGGAATGAACATCTTGGCCCCCAATCTTCTTTGACTCTCACTATTCTCTCCCTCTCTCAACCCTTCTCGCTCTCACCCCTTCTCACTCTCACCACATTCAGACTATTTCACCCCTTCTCACTTGCTCACCAAACACACCCTCTCTCTCTCTCTCTCTCTCTCTCTCTCTCTCTCTCTCTCTCTCTCTCTCTCTCTCTCTCTCTCTCTCTCCATAATAAATGATAAAAGATAGCGTCAAGTTTATATCCCCCACTTACATAAAACTCAATTTCAAAATAAATATCATCTTGATAAACATTACAAGCTCCATTCTCTAGAGAAATGATGTTCGTGAAGTGAAACTTTATCTCACTAAGAGTTGGAATTGTTGAAAGACAAACAGACAAGAATGGAAGTAATAACGTGGTTTCTGGAAGGGTTTTATATATATATATATATATATATATATATATATATATATATATATATATATTATATATATATATATATATATATATATATATATATATATATATATATATATATATATAAATACATGTGTATATATATATATTTATATATATATATATATATATATATATATATATATATATATATATATATATATATATATATATATATATAACAATAAAAATAGATATAAAACAACACCGACACAGGGAAGGCGATACGAAAAGAGATAGCCTACTCCATGGCTAGTGACCAGAAGCACTCAAAATAACGGGACCCTTCCAGCCCATAACTGGAAACAGCAAATCTGATTTTCCTCTTCAGTAGCCCGAGGAGGACCCATAATAAATGGATCGTTCACATAATCCGAACAAAGCTTATCATTATATCATCCCTGTCTCCTTGGCGAGAGGTAGATCATAAAACGCCAATACCACTCAGCTTCCAAAACCACATGACTGTTCACAGAAGCCAAAGGAAGATTCGTAAATAAAGATTTTAGTGTGTTTGTTATGATGATTGTCCTCAGAATTTCCAGAATAATTCTGCGTCTGATTATTCGATTTGATTTTTTAACAGTGACGATTTTGAAGAAATAAAAATAATAAATATATAAATATAAAGGAACACGATATGAGAGGTCGACTCAGCAAGTTACCTACAAAGAAGTCAAGCTGAGGGAGATTCCTCTTGCTTTAACAGATCTGATGCTGTCCCAAATATTCAAGAACAGCATTTCACATTACAATAGTACAAATTGGAATGTAAATTCGGATATATATATATATATATATATATATATATATATATATATATATATATATATACATATATATATATGTATGTATATACATATATACATATATGTGTGTATATATATACATATATATATATATATATATATATATATATATATATATATATTTATACATATACATAAATATATATATATATATATATATATATATATATATACATATATATATATATATATATATATATGTGTGTGTGTGTGTGTGTATATATACATATAGATATTATATATCCGTCTTTTATTTTTTTCACTTCTTAATGCAAAGACAATGCAAGTGTAAGCACGGATTACTTGCATCTTACCCAGATCCGGGAAAAACTTGATGAAAATAATGAAAAAAAAAACTGCGTTTTAATACGGGATGAGTGACAGGTTTTACCTAGGAAATAACTGTATTGAGGTAATTACCTCCTCACGTAACATTCTCACGCAATCTCTCATAGACTGAATTTGTATATATAGGATGGTATGTTCCTCCATCAATCATTTAACATTCTTTTCTCTTTCTTATAATGATTCTCCTACTGACAAGCTTTCCAGATTTCTGTTTTTTTTTTTTTTTTTTTTTTTTTCATTCCATCCTTTACCTTATGGAGATTCTTCCTTTGGTTCATCTTTTTTATCGTTCATCAATCTTATTCTTATCTGTTTTTCAGAAGTTTTTCATTCTGATTTCCTCTTTTTATCTATGAACTTTCCAAAAATGTTTCATTTCTATAGATCCTCTTTGTTTGATGATATTTCTTTCAAAATGTCCTTTGACTACTAATCTGATTTCAAACATTTTACTTTTTTTTATCTTTTAAAATCTATCCTTTTCCTTACTTTTTGCTCTCTCTCTCTCTCTCTCTCTCTCTCTCTCTCTCTCTCTCTCTCTCTCTCTCTCTCTCTCTCTCTCTCTCGCATGGTTGACAAAACTCCTGTTCTTGTGAAACTAGATTATATTTTTTTCAGCAATTTAAGGTTGATTCCTTTAACGTCGTATCATTTTATTATTTGCTCTACATGAAACGTGGAAAATACAATATGATACGAGGAATTACGTTTTCATTACTAATAAATGTAACACCATTTGATCGGTCAGATTCATAATCCAATATGAACGATATTTCAAAACAAATAAGTGCAAAACACTATGTGAAATAAACTATAAATGGTGATGAAAATAAGACTAATATTGATATAAATCTTCATGAAGTGGTTGCGTGTCTAAAACTTGTTTCATAAACCCAGTTTGAGATATTTTGGTTCAAGTAACACAGTCAGATTACAGAAAGCTGCAGTAAAAAGAAGTAAATCTCTCTAAAGCTTGGGTCCATTTGCTTTTGTTTTCATTCCCAGTATCGTTATCATTGAAATTGATGTTCCTGCTATGTCTGGTATATAATCTCATCTTTCTTTTCTATAACACGCACATACGCGTTAAATTATAATACCAATTCCAGGGTTTAATTTTCAGAGAAAAGTTGGTAACTTTATCGCAGGGAATGTGTACAACAATATCCTGTCTTTCTAACATATCAGCTACCACTGTTGTTCACAATGACAATTATGTCCTCATTAACGACATTATTGTTGTGGTTATTGCCCGCAGCCTTTCACGGATGTTATTCTGATATTTTACGTTCTTGAGAGCCTCTTCTCTTGGATATGTTGTTCCTATTTGAGTTTTTAATTTCATTTCTTTATGTTTTTGTTTGATAAAGGTTCGTAAGCACTGCAGAAACAGGAACTCAGTTCATTACCAAACTGGTCTTAGGTATTTCCACTAACATTAGAAACCTTTCAAATACCATTTATATATACATAATAGACCTAGAAATATTTGCAATAGATTCAGGTGTATTGAAGTATCAGAGAATATCGAATAAAAAAAAAATTGAAGTATGCCAACATAATTATTATCGTTATTATTACAAGCTAAGCTATAACCCTAGTTGGAAAAGCAAGGTGTTATAAACCTAAGGGTTCCAACAGGAAAAACAGCCCAGTGAGGAAATGAAACAAGGAAATGAAGAAACTAAAAGAGAAGTAATAAAGAATCAAAAGTGAATTTTTAAGAACAGTAACAACAAAAAATTAGATCTTTCATATATAAACTACAAAAACTTCAGAAAAAAAAACAATAGCAGGCAAAATACGACAGAACAGCGTCCCCAAGTGTACCCTCAAGCAAGAAAACATTTTACATACCCAAGTAAACAAAGATTACCGAGCAAACAAAAAACAGAAAAGCGAAATGGAAACGGTCTCAAGGCGTTGCTTCACGCAGTAAACATTGGTGAGAGCGTCCATTATTCCTGGAAGACTTGTTAAACATTGTGTAACAAACGGCACCGCTGCCTGCTAACACGATCGCTCGTGCTAATGCGTTCTTCGAGATCATGAAGCTGCCAAGAATATCTAGTGAGGCATAATTTCAGCACTCAGGGCAGTAATTTTAGTCTTCTGAAAGCGTTGTAAACGTTATGGATGCAGTCTGAGCAAAGATCTGGGAGTAATTTCAGTCTTCCAGAAGTGTTTTAAACCTTATAGCATTATAAACGTTATAGATGATGTCAGAGAAAATATCTGGCAGTAATTCTACCCTTTTGGAAGCGTTGTAAACGTTATAGAAGCTGTCACAGCAAAGATATGACAGGAATTTTAGACTTCTGGAACCGTTGTAAACATTACAGAAGCTGTCAGAGCAAAGATCTGGCAGTAATTTTACTCTTCTGGAAGCGTTGCAAACATTATAGAAACTATCAGAGCAAAGATCTGGCAGTAATTTTACCCTTCTGGAAGCGTTGTAAACGTTATAGAAGCTGTCAGAGCAAAGAACTGGCAGTAATTTTGGCCTTCTGGAAGCGTTGTAAACGTTATAAAAGCTGTCATGGCAAAGATATGGCAGGAATTTTAGACTTCTGGAACCGTTGTAAACATTATAGAAGCTGTCAGAGCAAAGATCTGGTAGTAATTTTAGACTTCTGGAACCGTTGTAAACATTATAGAAGCTGTCACAGCAAAGATCTGGCAGTAATTTTGGCCTTCTGGAAGCGTTGTAAACGTTATAGAAGCTGTCACAGCAAAGATATGGCAGGAATTTTAGACTTCTGGAACCGTTGTAAACATTACAGAAGCTGTCAGAGCAAAGATCTGGCTGTAATTTTGGCCTTCTGGAAGCGTTGCAACCATTATAGAAGCTGTCAGAGCAAAGATCTGGCAGTAATTTTGGCCTTCTGGAAGCGTTGTAAACATTATAGAAGCTGTCAGAGCAAAGCTCTGGCAGTAATTTTGGCCTTCTGGAATCGTTGTAAACGTTATAGAAGCTGTCACAGCAAAGATATGGCAGAATTTTAGACTTCTGGAACCGTTGTAAACATTACAGAAGCTGTCAGAGCAAAGATCTGGCAGTAATTTTAGCCTTCTGGAAGCGTTGTAAACGTTATAGAAGCTGTCAGAGGAAAGATCTGGCAAGAATTTTAGCCTTTTAGATGTGTTGTAGGTTTTAAAGGTTTCAAAAGCTCTTTGAAAGACTGTCTTTCGATTTCGGGGAGACTAAAACGTCTTCTTTTACCAGTTTAAAAAACAAAACAGTGAGATTTTTATCGTTCCAGGGGAGCAAAATTAGTTTCCATTTTGATTGATGATGATGAAAAATTGTTTTCAGAA
The DNA here is from genome assembly GCF_036898095.1 of Palaemon carinicauda. NCBI lineage: Eukaryota > Metazoa > Arthropoda > Malacostraca > Decapoda > Palaemonidae > Palaemon > Palaemon carinicauda. The sequence goes on along the minus strand of NC_090735.1, from coordinate 119,149,938 downwards.
GTTCTGAAAGACTCTTTTGAAATGACAGTTGAAATGAAAGTACAATATGTCAATTTATCTGTCATTAAATTAAAATAACTTGAGTACCTCTGCTGTTATTCTATCATCTATACTTTTGTAAAACTGATGTCGTGATTCCTGTACGTTGAATAGTACCAAGATGACTAAAAAGACACAAAACTTATATAATCTGAGATATATCTCCCGTTCAAGGCTGATGACCTCTAATACATGCACATTAAAACTAAAAAAAAAAAAAAAAAAAAAAAAAAAAAAAAAAAAAAAATTTAGGCTTGCATACAAGAAGACACTATTAATTATGACAGCAAATAGTCAACATTTATATTCGAATTCTTCTCTTCATCATTATTCTTACATGCACAGAATGATAAATTTTCTCCACATCCAGAAATTTCGACCAACTAAGAGGGTGGCTAAAATCGTTGATATGAAGCAAAATAAGCCATTTTCTCAAGGAAGAAAATTAATGAAAAGAGGAAGATGAGGGCTGATGGGACTTTAATGGGAATAATTGCAGTAATCTGAGAAGGAAATTAATTAATTGACTGTGTTTGGGATCAACCAAGCAGAGAAAAAAGTAATAACATATAAATGATTAGCTTCCAAGTTAAATGTATAAACCTTTTTAGGATTAAAGGATGTTAGAGATAGAAAAGTTGTACAGTCTCGTGACTTAATTGGAGCATCTTGTGAAGTAAAAACCTTTATAAGCTTACTAATTAATCTAGCCAACTATCAGCGTCGTATTTTTTTAAAGGTTACCTCTTTTCTAAATCCAGGGTGGACCAAATGAAGGGTTACAGTTTCTTCATTATCTTTTTCACTTTCATAATAACGATTTAGATATAAATATATTTTGAGCACTTGAGAGATTAAATGTTCATTGTAAAATATCTAATGTATGTAAAAATAATGCATGTAAATAAATGTCCAGATGTCTACTAAATATAAAATGTCTAAGTGTTAACTGTAACCCCACTGTTAACTGTAACCCTATTTTGTATAGAATGATTTTATCTTTCCCTAAAAGGCAATATATATAGTATGTTTTGGCATTAAGTAACAACATTAATAATATACGAGACATTTCAGTTACCAGTTAGCCTTATACAGAGATCAGTGATCCTTATATCTTTCAACATGAATTAACATAATCCATAATAACACTAGATTGGTACAAAATCTTTTACCTTTATAAATTAGTTTATCTCTTTTGTATAAAATACGAATACGGAACGATAAATTTTCTTTTACAATCCATATATTTTTCCGTACCGCTGTTCCAAGTTTCTCCCATCCCAATAACTTATCCATGTCTGTCATCTGAGCAGCTTTCGACGTTCAGCTTTTTTTATTTCCATACGATAAGTTCCCGGAATAACTTTGACATTATGCAGATTCTTCTGACACACTCATTTGTCAGGTCATCTTCCTCCTC
>NC_090735.1:119018479-119143479 GCF_036898095.1 Palaemon carinicauda | reverse complement strand
CTATCTGTCCTTGATCCACACTAGCAAAAGTCGTTCCACCTCTTCTATGATAGGGCGTTTTGAAATTATGGTGATCCCCTTAGAAGGTTTCACTGCTTTAATAGCTTCCTTCTGTTTAAGGATTGTCGAGATCGTCGACATATTACGGCCATACTGTTTAGCAAGTTCACTCACCCGGACGTCACGCTCATGTTTTTCAATAATTTCCTGCTTAACGTCTAAAGAAACCATTTCCTTCTTCCTTTTCTCACCACTACCACTACCACTTGCAAAACTGAGCCTTTTAGGACCCATACTTTACGTAAATTACCGTTAAAGGATGCACGTAAAAAATCACGATTAAAACACAGTTAATATCAGAACGCACAGGGCACAACCGCAAGAAGCCGACGAAAACAGAGGACTGACCCGAGCCGTGCTAATTGAGGGTCCCTCCAAGGTCGAAGTGCTGCTTTCTATCGGCGGAAATAAAAAACACTTCAGGCGCTATGAGCACCGACTACGCGTACGAGTATTGTTTACTTCGGGTGTCGAAAAAAACATTCGGGTGTAGAGTAGGAATGTGTTCGAATTGTACTTCGCGTGTAGAAAAATTCGGTTACAACCGGTACGACGAAAATTGCTTACTTCGTGTGTCGAAATAAAATTCGGGTGTAGAGTAAAAAATTTGCTCGAATTTTACTTCGGATGTTGGAAAATTCGGATGTAGATACGTTCGTGTGTAGAGGTTCCACTGTATCAAATTATTTCCTTAATTCCTCCTATTCATGACTTCATTAAAGTTTTCATTCCAACATTGCCTTTCGTTATCTTCTGATGTTATTACAGATTCATCCCTCGTTTTGATGGGTATATGCTTCTTCCACTTCTTTGCTCCCGAAGAGATTTCATTAATAATTCCAATAGTAATTCTTACATCATAGCCACTCTCTGAATTCATAGATTTGTCTACCTCATCTGCTTTCCTGTTTAAATACTTTCTCCAGTTTTTTTGCTTGCTTTTCTTTTGACTTCACTATCTATACTGGAATACATACCATGCTTTACCTTGTAATTTCCATTACTTCCTCGAAAACTTTCTACAATAAATTTCTGTCTTTGTCTTCTTTTTACAGTAGCCCACGTATCCTTTGATATCCATGGCTTTCTCATTGTAACTTCGTGTCCCAAAACTTCACTACCAACTGGCTGATATATTATGTTCTTACTATCATACCATTCTTCATCAATTTTCTGTTCTTCATCTCTCAGAGTCTCTAAGACTGCAAATCGATTTCTACATTACTTTGCAAATGTTCCTCTGTGCTAATTTTGCACTTATATATATATATATATATATATATATATATATATATATATATATATATATATATATATATATATATATATATAAATATATATATATACATATGTATGTATATATATATATATATATATATATATATATATATATATATATATATATATATATATATATATGCATGTGTGGGTGTGTTAGTATGTACAAACATATTTACATGCATAAGTTGACATATCTATAAACACTTAGTTTATTAAGGTTATCTCTCTGGTTTATAGATCGTTTGTAATTATAAAGGTTTGTTTTTATAGCAGTTTTCTTTTACTTAGAATATCTATTGACACATCTCTCCTAACAGTCAGTTACAATTCTAACTGCTTGAAATTCCTTATTAAGCAAAACTATTCCACCTCTGTTTACGACTACGTTTAAGCATTCGTCTTCTTTCTACTTGAATCACAATCTAATTCTCTTCAGAAATTTTCCGTGGCGTAAAACAAACAGCGACAGATCCCTAACCACTTCCCGGCTAGCAGGGATACAAACAAATCCTTAGCGATTGGTGTGGTAACACTGCAATACCAGAAATAGATTAAACCAACAGGCGAAACTCTGAGAAACCTCACTGACATTTGAAGTCGAACAGTAACGTTGAGTATTCGCAAGTGTTTTACAGATTATTTGACCAATCAAATCACAGCTCAGACTGATTAACCTCAGTCTTCCACTTCCGTCCTTCGGATCACAATACTCATCTCAAGCAGGAAAAGGTCCCCGTTGACAATAACCCTTAATTCGCCGCATAACTGGCTGCCGTTGGTCAATGGTGACTCATTTTGCCTTTGCCAGGTTCCTACATCAGATTGTATTTAGTGAATCCTTCGTTTACTTGAGTACACAGCCCTCCTTCCTTCCCTCTCTCTCTCTCTCTCTCTCTCTCTCTCTCTCTCTCTCTCTCTCTCTCTCTCTCTCTCTCTCTCTCTCTTGTATTGTTATATAAAGAAAATTTGCAGGTATAATCTAAGAGAGAGAGAGAGAGAGAGAGAGAGAGAGAGAGAGAGAGAGAGAGAGAGAGAGAGGGTGAGTGGGGTTTGGGTACAGTAAGTCATTCAACTTTAATCTTTAGATCCTAGTATATAAGCCTTACGACGGTTGACTTCGCTGATAACAATTCTGGTTCCTTTATCTTGGTGTTGCCAACCCACCCAAGAGATCTGGATAATCGTATTGTTGTTAACAAACTTTGGGTGGGTGATCCATTACAAAGGAAAGCCCTCTTCTCTCTCTCTCTCTCTCTCTCTCTCTCTCTCTCTCTCTCTCTCTCTCTCTCTCTCTCTCTCTCTCTCTCTCTCTCATTAAAGAATAGGGTAAGTAAAGGTTAAAACATATGGGAGTACACATTCCTGAAGTTAGGAAGCCAATGGGACCAGCAACCTAATGCCCTTTTCTAAACCAAGGCCGAAGGAAGGAAGGGATGGTGTGGAAGGTTATAAGTCCTGTCGAATAGAAGTAGGAAGCGAATTCCAAAGCTTTGAATGCAGGAAGGAACTCTCGTTGAGCAGTGAAATCCCTGGAGGGTCACGTAAATTTCAAGCACATATACTTCAACGTGAACAAAGGCTTATGTTCTTCATGATTTATTCATAAGCACGCGTCAGCTCAGACAGCACACATACTGTACTGGCCAATCAAACACTAGGGCATCGATCCATGAGTAATGGATCTATTGACGAGTTACCAGTAATCTAATGAAATAAGAAACAGGGCGCTGCATTATATATTGCCTGCTTGCTCTTGTGATTATTTAGTGTGTTGGTAATTCTTGGTATTGCGATACGTCATTCCACGTGTTATGTAACGTCATAACAATATATTTGTGAATTTCGGCTAATTAATAAAGCCTTAATATTTTTTTGATAAGTAGGTAGACAAAAACACTCATACTGCAGCTACTTCTAATGCTACTAGAAGCAGCAAAAGCAAAATAAACAATTGAATTAACACAGCAGCCGTAAATAAAAAGAATGCTGTTCAATTTCCCAGAAAAGATTACAAGATCAAATTAATCACTTCCATCGTACTGTCAGCATTTTCTTGTGTCTCTCATACTTGGGAATACATTTACTGTTAAAATTCTACTGGAAATTATAAAGAAACTAAAGAAAATGTAGAAATCGGATACCTAATCCGCTTCCTTGATGCCAAGTCAGAGAGTTTGACAAATTGGAAACAATGCACATGAAATTTTTTTTTTTTTTATTGCTGTCTGGAGCCACGAAACTTGAGGTGCAGATATTTACAAGGAGGAAGAGACAGCTGTCCTTTTTGACAGAAAGTTGCCTGTTTTAATGGCCTCTTTCCGATTGTCATAGTTGAGATCGAAATAATTATATGAAATATAAAGTCATTCTCTCTCTCTCTCTCTCTCTCTCTCTCTCTCTCTCTCTCTCTCTCTCTCTGGTCATCGCAGTAGGCTTTGTAGGGCTTTAAGCGCACCAACGAAAAAAATCACTTTCAATTCCCTTTACTACGGCTAATGTTTATTTCATTTAGAACTTAGATGTATCTTTGTTATAATATACATTAATTTCCTTACTAATCAGTTGGATAAAAAACTAACACCTTCATCATTTGTCTTCGTCTTTTAGTAAACATCACTTCCAGTGATCGCTTTGTTTCTTTTTCGTCACCCTCTGTTTACCATCGCACACAGAATGATTGCATAAAGAATTGCTTTGTTTACGTAAGGTTTTGATCTCATAATTGATAAAGACTGATTTAAAACATTCGTTCATTGTTGATTTGTTTGCTTATATCGCTATGTTTCTCATTGTTCAGCCTCTTAGTTACAATGGATAGCTTTAGTCAGTCATTCGAAAATAAAAGTAAACAAAAGGCCGACATGAAAGTCAACTAAACTGGACTCCATGTTGAATCATATCCTGATTTTTTTTCATGCAATCATGTCACCTGCGTTTGTGAGAATGTTTGTATACGCAGGAGGTCATGTGATGTACCAACGAACCCTTTAAAGGCCGCTTATGAATGGCAGAGGCAAGGAACAGTGACATTGGCCTAGAAAACAGGAGAGAACCCAGAGACTGACTTTACTGTATATACATACATATGATAAGCTCCCAAGCCCCTCTCCACTCAATCTAGGACCAGGGATAACCAGTCAATTGCTGCTGATGACTCAGTAGGTAGACCTATAGGCTCACCCTACGCAACCCCCCCCCCCCCCCCCCCCGCCCCCCTCATCCTTAGCTCATAAGGATATGTGATGTTACAGACACTAAAATAACTAAAGAGCTGGACCTGGACTGAACCCCACTCTGGCGATCACCAGGCAGAGACGTTACAAATAGGCCATAACAATCCTCGGGTTCCAAGTCCGTTCAATCCCTTTAAAAATTCAGAAGAGATAATTATGCATTTGTGTATAAACATAATCTTGCATTGCAAGCATTCTCTTCATCAGAATCATTTTGTTAGAACTCGATTGTGGAATCAAAAGTTATAGTTTGCATTACAAATTCCTGTTTATTTGACCTCGATCATGATATGACCCAAGGTATGACCCCTAAGGGAAGTGAACGGGTGCGTCCAAGGTATGACGCCTAATGGAAGTAAAAGGGTGCATCCAAGGTATGACCCCTCAGGGAAGTAAAAGGGTGCGTCCAAGGTATGACCCCTAAGCGAAGTAAAAGGGTGCATCCAAGGTATGACCCCTAAGGGAAGTAAAAGGGTGCGTCCAAGGTATGACCCCCAAGGGAAGTAAAAGGGTGCGTCCAAGGTATGACCCCCAAGGGAAGTAAAAGGGTGCGTCCAAGGTATGACCCCTAAGGAAAGTAAAAGGGTGCGTAAACATTCTTGATGGACTCTCAGCTGAGTCTCGCTTAATAATTCATTTGATTGTAACTTGGTTTACATTGGTTGCTCTTTTCGCTATAAAATGTATTCTATTTTCGTTCTATATTTCTTTCTTTCCTTATTCTGCTTCTTAATTGGGGATGTAACAGTTACTACTACTACTACTACTACTACTACTACTACTACTACTACTACTACTACTACTACTACTATGCAGTCTGTGTAGGAGGTAACTAATGATAATGATTTTCTACAGATTGCAGCACTTTGCACCTATTACGCTTCTAGTAGTGTGCCCACAATCAGAGTTGTGGAGAGAGCAACGAGGAACCTGGAACCTACCTACCTAGAATGTGCCTCTACTATTTTTAATACTACTACTACTGTTAATAATAATAATAATAATAATAATAATAATAATAATAATAACAGGAAGAAGAATGCAACCGTTTCTAATCGACTGCAGGACAAAAGCTTCAGACATGTCCGTACTCACGTCTGGGGTTTACCCATTTTCATCAGCAAGCTGTCCGCTGCGAATTAGTGACGGCAAGAGACTAATCTCATCGCTCACAGCAAACCAACCTAGTAAGGGTGGTTCTGACTACTACAGCTTTGCTGATCACAGCGATACACAAATCCTTTCACCACGTTAAGGTATACACACGCATATAGGATATATATATATATATATATATATATATATATATATATATATATGTACATATATATATATATATATATATATATATATATATATATATATAATCTTATTACCCCCTGCAGTGGAATGTATATATATATATATATATATATATATATATATATATATATATATATATATATATATATATATATATATATACAGTATATATATACAGTATATATATATATATATATATATATATATATATATATATATATATATATATATATGCATTCCACTGCAGGGGGTAATAAGATTATATATAAATATATATATATATATATTTATATATATATATATATATATATATATATATATATATATATATATATATATATATATATATACATACATACATACACACACACACACACATATATATATATATATATATATATATATATATATATATATATATATATACTGTATATATATATATATATATATATATATATATATATATATATATATATATATATATATATATATATATATATATATATTCCACTGCAAGGAGTACTAAGAGTCTCTGGACTAGAATAGATCAATTTTGGAAACTGAACCTTGCAATATACAACGTTAGGACCCTGTCTGGGGGAAGAAGATCTTGCTGTGTTACTAGATGAACTAAAAGAAATAAATCGAGACATAAGAGGATTAAGTGAAATTATAAGAGCTGGGAAACCTTACATAGAATTAAAAGAGGACCATATATTTTGCTTCAGAGGACATGAAATGAACCAAGAAAATGGAGTGGGTTTTCTTATTAATGAAAATATTGCACGTAACATAAAGCCTTTTGTAGTACTAGTGATAGAATTGCAGGATTAATGATCAAACTAAATAGAAGATCATTCAAACGTATGCACCAACATCCCATAGAGAGGAAGAAATAGAAACTTTTTATGAAGATCTGGAGATATCTATAATATAAAAAACATACGACTCAATTTACATTTGTTTTAGGTGATTTCAATGGTAAAGTATGTCAAAAGAAGAGAGGAGAATCAGCAGTAGGTAAATTTGGAGTAGGCTCAAGGAATGACAGAAGAGACATGCTTGTAGAATTTGCTAAAAGAAACAATCTTAAAATCATGAACACCTTATTTTATGAAAATGAACATAGAAAATGGACATGCAGAACCCTAAATGGAGAAACCTTAAACGAAAATTATTTTATTTTCAGTGAAAAGGTCAATTTATTTCAAGATGTAACCTAGTTAAACAAGTTAAAGTTAAGCGATCAATAAAATGGCGAGGGCAAAATTTTATTAGATCTAAGGAAAGTGAGAGAAAATTAATTTCAAAAAAGAAAATAAATACTCCTGTAATAAGAAAAAAAATCTGATGAGTTTAGTTTAGCAATACAAAATGGTGAAATGGAAGCAAGTAAAGAAATGAACAGTAATTCAGCAAAATTTGTATTGGAATCAGCACAAGTGGCAGGTGGAATAGTTCCTAAACAAGATCAAGGAAAACTATCAGAAAAGACCAAACCCCTAATAAAGAAAACATTGGAAATTAGGGTAAAATCCAAGAGAGAGGAAATAGAATTAGCAGAACCACCCAAAACAATAAATGCTCTAAAAACCCAAGATATTCGTAAACACAATCAGACCAAAATTGAGGAAACGCTAAAGAACGGAAGAAGCATCAAATTGATGAAAAGAAGACTTTGAAAAGGGCGCCAATGGATGTTTGCTTTAAAGGATGAAAATTGAAATATCTTAAATACAGATGGAGTAATAAAAATTGCAGAGGACTTCTATACAATAGTGATATAAGAAATACCGTAATTTCCCCAATAGAAAAATGAAACACCTTAGCCGGCACCAAAAGTAACAGTAGGAGAAGTAAAGAAAGCATCAAAAGATTTAAAGCAATAGGAGAAGATGGCACAACAATTAATCTAATAATAGATGGAGGAGATTTCATAGTAGTAAAACTTTCCTTTACCATATATGTACTAAATTACCTCCTAATTTCTAAAGTAAATTTACTTTTCTTTTTACTTTCCAGTTTGCTAACAATAAAGGGTACACTCTGGTTTTCCTTATTTAGCTTTCTCACATAAACACATGTACACACACAAACACACACGAATTTGCTCATCTTGTTATGTGATATTGACTTTAACTGTGAAAAGAATGCGACGAGGCCAACTTACGAGTACATATAATAACTGCGCCAGGAATGCTTTAGAGTTATTTGTAAAAGGATTGATATCTATCTTGATATATGAAGTTTTATATTTCATTACATTCGACCCAATGTCTCTTTCCCTTCTTACTCTGACATTGTCACAAGACTGGTCTAATTAATATAATGCAAGAAAGAACCAGCGGAAGTTTGACTGGAAGGGACTGCACCATTTCCCTTCACATACCCAGAAGATATTTAGGTTACATATTCTGTGCAAAAAATATCTTACTTTAAAAAAAAAAATCTTAAATCTTATAAGAGATTTGATACGTAATATCTGTATCGACCATACAATAGCGTATAGAGTCTATGATCTGTAAATCATACAAAACATATCATTTTAATATATATATATATATATATATATATATATATATATATATATATATATATATATATATATATATATATATATATATATATATAAACGAATTGCCATAGATTTCTTGCTTTAATGAGTTTACTTTTTCAAAATTCTGTTATTGTTAGATTAAAAATATTTTGAGACAGTTCAGACCATCTAGCAACACAGAGACGGTAATCCAATTAAATAGTAAAATAAAGAGCAATATTTTATTTATAAATATAGAATTTTCCATTAGTTCTGAGTTCTTTGTGCCCTATAACAATACCGAGACAGCTTACAGTACTTAGTTACTTCGTAAATTGAACACACACACACACACACACACACACACACATATATATATATATATATATATATATATATATATATATATATATATATATATATATATATATATATATGTGTGTGTGTGTGTGTGTATATATATATATATATATATATATATATATATATATATATATATATATATATATATATATATATATATATATATATATATATATATATATAGGTGTGTGTGTATATAAGAAAAAAAGTTTTTTCTTTGGGCTTGCATCGTTAAAATAGACTGGCAAGATTCCTAACCCCTCCGAATATAGAACGCAATGGTTCTGGCAATACCGCCCTGAGCAATGACGAGACAGCTTACTTTATAACTTTCTATAATGAGTACAGATTTTTTTTCACATATTCATAAAAAGTGTGAAAAATCATCCCGTTGAAGCTTGCATGTCAGACTGACGAGATTCCTAACACCTCCGGATATAGGACACGACGGTTCTGGCAACACTGCGACGTCCAATGCATTATGTAAACAATTAGCTCCATCTCAGGCAGACTAACTGGAGCCTGGCTGCCAGTGCCATCGAACGTCAAACACAGTGCCAGCAGCCAGTGCCACTAGTGTGTGTGACTTGCTACGGTGACAACTCCCGGGGAACAATGTCGTCGCTAGAAAAGATCGCTGAGAATGTTGTCAAGAAGGCAGACACCAAGGAGGTTAGTTTAACTTGCACTATAAATGACTGAGAAGTGTTGTACTAAACCAATGAAGTTAATCTTTGTATTTTTGTATAAGTTACCGCGATGTTTGAATTTGAAGCTTGCAGCGCATAGCATATGTGCTTGTTTGCTTTATCTCTTTGTTTGTCACTGGGCTTTTGTCCACTTTTTTTCAAGCTTAACATTTTATGTTTGCCTATGGTTTGAGAGGATATCGTAATATGATGACTTAGGTCAAACTAAGATGGCTACTCTTTTAAGTTTGAGATAGAAATTTAGTTTACAAAGAATCAGGTGTAGGGTAGGCAATGTGCAGATAAAATTATATGGTATGATATAATACAACACACGATATGTGACAAATCTCTACTTGTTCACCATTTGTCATAAGCATTATGAAGTATTGTTTTCCGTGAGTTTAGAACGACTTAGGTGTCTTTTAACTAGGCGAGACAAATTACTTGTAAATCTACCTGTGATCCCTTAAAATCTACTTAATTTATAAACTAAAGGGGAGAGAGGGTTCAGGGATAAGTAAGGACACAGTAGCTTATGTCAGGTTAGGTGGAGTTGACTTTAGGTTAGACTATATCCCTGTAACTACATTAGGAAATGGGCAAAATCCTTCAGAGTGGAGGGCACAGTTTACTGTTGCTTAAGAAATTAAAAGTGATACTTTCGAGTAACAAAAGTTCAATTTTCATCAGTTAAATAGTATTTATAATTATCACTTGCAAGAATTTTTAAGATATGTTTTGACTATATATATAAATATTTACAAAGAATTTTATTTTGTGCTGAAATCCAAATAATTTGAAGGGAGGGTAGGCTATATGTATATCTGACAGTCCAAAACCTATAAATTTTTTAGCAAAAAAAATTTGAACAAAACCATCCAAAATAAAGGAAAATGCACTGGACAACCCATATTTCACCCGTGATTATAATATTGAAACCTACGTTCCTTATCCTAACCTAATGTGCCTTTTCATGATTTCCCATGGTGCTTTCCCTCCACTTGCACCCCCTTATACTGTTCGAGATGTACGTCAGAGGCTATGATAACCATCTTCTATCCCTGGAATTTAGGTTACAGAACAAATTAGTCTATGGTTTATCCTCAGTGGGGTTAGCCTACAAACATTTCTGGTGACAGGCTAGTCTTTTCATTATAAGGTAAATTGTGGCATAGATTCCTCTGAAAATGTTGTTTCTAGCATATATAGAAGGTCAAACTTCCCAGTAGAATGAATAATTGTATCCCTAGATACCCTAGATAGAGTTGTGAATATGTATGTTCAGATTTAACCAGTGCTGAATTTAACACCAATACCAAATATTGAGTCATGGTTTTAGCATTTTTTCTTGTGGAATGTGAAGACAGGCCATTGCTTTTATTATGAGGTTAGTATATGACTTCATTGGTCATTGAAATTTGAATGTCAGCATATCAGGTTTTTATCCATTTATTGCAAGTATGATTTTTAACAACTTTCCTTCACCAAATATTTGTAAAATAAAGTGGGATCCCATTGTGAAATGAGTGAATGAGATCTCTGGCAATTAATCTATTCAATGTATTGATTTTCACTGTCATGTCGAGTGGTTGAATTTTGATGTTGAGAGAAGTTGCATTCTGATTTCAAAGTACACTTAAATTTTTAAAGTAATAATCTGTGTGAGAAGCTAGTAGATTTGATGTGAATAATGCCCCTAATTTTTTGTAACCTCTCAAAGGGTTGTGTTGCCTCAAACACTGCATGCTCAGTTTTACTTTCTTTCCTCTGTTATTTTCTTCATGTATCATGTAATAGGTTTGTTATTTTACTCTCAATTTTTATTTAATATCCAGTTTACAGAGATTTTCAGATTTCCACTTTTTCCTCCATGGTAGTGTTCAGTAAGATGCTAGTCATTGTGCCTGGTTCATAATGAGTGGAAATAAACATATTCAATCCTATTATAACTATAATTGATTTCTGATTATGGACTGTATTATTTAATGCATATTTATTCCCATTAATAGAAGTACTGTATGATTTCATGAGGGTGAGAATTCGGTTACTAAAATTTATAACGAGGTGGCGGTAGTTACAACTTTTTGGCAGAGAAGCTAAAGGAGTAGCCACTTTGACTTCAGCGGCAGAGTAGTACAAGTGTACTCTTGGTGTATTGCGAAAGCTTCCTTAGTAAACTCCCTTCTCTCTCGTGTACTTGAGCTTCTGAACCTTTTCAGTCTCCCTCCTGTGGGATTACAAAGAAGGAAAAATACTCTGACCTACCATGCAGGCAAGCTCCGGGTAAGGCGGCCTTATCTTCTCCTCTTAGAGAGGCCGGTAGTCCTTGTGCTTCTCCCCACGATAGCCCTACATTGTATTTTCAGATGGTGATGCTGTTAAGGACAACACTTTAAGGACACTGTTACCTTCCTTAAGTCTTGAGAGCATTCCGTCTACGGATAAGATTTTGTAAGGTCTAGCAACATCTAGGACTAAGTTTTCTTCAGTAGCTTCATCTTTTATTACGTCTTTAAGTAAGAGATGGAAATGCCCTTGACCTCCCTCTCCATCGAGGCTGATTCCTTTGACATCGTCTTCAGTGAATTCTCTTGATAATGCCAGCCTTCCAAAGACGAAGACGAGAGAACGTCTTCAACCTTCTCAGACCCCGTTACAGGGTCATAGTAAGGGTAGCTCCAGTTCCCTCAGGGGATCAACCTCTCCAGACGCTGGATAATGGCACATTTTATCTGGTATATTACGGGTCTTCAGGCTTTTACAGTCTCATGTTCCTTATGGAAAAGTTGACTGGGGGCTGAAGAACTATCATTTGGAGGAATGATTTTATGCTCTCTCTGTCCCTGAGAAATGCATAAGTATTTTAAGATACCAGTTCATAATTTTTTCAAAATATTCCTTTGCTCCATCCTCGGGGGAAGGTCTTCTAGTTTAAAGTCCTGTGCTTTGGACTATTGAAACCCCCCCAAGTGTTGATTTGAGTGTTCACACTTACCTCAACTTTGGATTGCACCTATGTGATATGTCTTTTAAGGTACCTAGGCAACTGGCTGATCATATCCTCCTCTCAGAGACAGGCTCCTTGAACAACTAGACAAGCCTCTCTCCTTTTGTTGTGACCTGGGGACTGAGGTAAACCTAGAGAAGTCCAGTCCCATGCCCAAGCAGAGGATGGAGTACCTAGGGATGCAGATAGACACACCGATAAGGAGAGCCTTCCCATCCAACAATCGTGTCAGCAGACTCAAGAGAGTAGCGAGACCTTTTCTGTGTCGGTAACATCTACCGGCTTGATAGTGGCAAAAGTTACAGGGACACTTCTCATCCATGGAGAAGCTCGTGTTACATGCATTGTCCCTTCACTGGTGCTTTAAGTAAGGGATGATTCAGCCAGGTGGCTGAAGGAAATGCTTCCGTTTACAGGTGCATCAAGGAAGGCTGCGGAGCATACCTAAGAAATCAGATTGCTACACTGCCACTTGCACATACTGCACACCCTCTACAACATTTACAATGCTTCCAGAAGGCTCAAATCACTGGCAGTTCTGAACATCAACCTGCTGGAACTGAAGAGAGCACTCCTGGTCCTGCAATCATTTCAACATCCTTACATCTGATAGGCCACTTGGTAACGTTGATGAGCGACACTATCCGTGGTGGAACACATTAACAAACAAAAGCTTATTTGCCAGGACAAGTGGTTGGTACAGAATGGTCCCTTCATCCTCAAGTGCCAAAGAACCTTTTGACTTTGTGGGGTTTCTCAGCGACAAGGCTCAACAAGAAACTGCAAGTCTTCTGCTCACTGGTCACAGATCAAACAGCAGCATGAGAGGATGCATTTCAACATCAATGCGACAATCTTGAGGTCTTTGGTTTTCTGTCGTTTGGCCTGATATGAAGAGTTGTCAACAGGGCACTGACTTAGAGAACTACCTAAATGGCCTGGTAAAGTTTTACTGTATTACAGGTTATCATTTCAGACAGAAAATATATGTTTTCCTGTAGTAAATAACGTGATTTGACCAAATTTGACCTTCATTTCAACTGCAAACAAACAGAACAACCAGTTCAACTAACTTTAAGTAGCTAAACTGGTTGTTGTTGTTGCAGTTGAAATGGAGGTGAAAACTGGTTAAATCACGTTATTTACTACAGGAAAACATATATATGTTTTCCTGTAGTAAATAACGTGATTTGACTGAGTTTGCCCTTCATTTCAACTGCAAACAATCAGAACAACCAGTTCGACTAACTTTAAGTAGCCAAACTGGTTGTTGTTGTTGCAGTTGAAATGAAGGTGAAAACCGGTTAAATCAAGTTATTTACTACAAGAAAACGTATATTTTCTGTTAAAATGTTTAAATATAATGGGTCTTGTTCCAATTCGGGCTCACTTCACTCACAAGTACTGGCAAACGGTAATGTTGAGCTGCGCACGCTAACATTAGAAATGTTAGCGTGACATTAGCAATGTTCCGCTAACATTAGCAATGTTATGCCAACATTAAAGAATAATTACGCTAACATTAGCAACACTAAATATAATGGTTCTTGTTCCACCACTGGCTCGCTTCGCTTCGCTTGTATGAAAATAAAACATCAAGCTCGTATGTACTTGCAAGCGGTAATGTTGAGCTGCGCACGCTCAAAAACTAGTAAAACTAACACATTAAAATTAAAAAAATTAGTGACTTACTTTTATGACCAGGACAACGAAACTTGTGGGTCACCGGGTGATATGACTGTTACGTCTTAACTTCTGTATATCCACATCGCCGTTTCTTCTTTGTCTTAGCAATCTTAAACGTTGGCCTATTACATTATGAGGTTTAAGAAAATTATCAACATTGGATGACGTATCAAAGAATTCACCGAAATGCTTTTAAGTATGGAATACTGCAGTCGTTACAAATTTCTATAACTTCCATCGTAAAATACGCAAAAAGACTTCACTTGAACTAAAAAGACCTGACTTTGATAAAGGTTTCCACTGAAAATGGTTTATTGGAAGGTGGGGGTTGGGAAATATTAACCCCCCTGTGCAAACTTTCTATACGTATAGGTTCGTGATTGGTTAACGGAATAACAACAGTGTAGAGAGTAAATATGAATGAACTAGAAAGGGAAACTTGTCCAGAGCAAGTATTTATGTGAAATTTGGGCGTGACAAGGTAAAAACAAAATGTATAAAGAAAGTAATAGCAAGATAAAATGGAGTGTATAATAAATAATATTTAATGGGAATATAAAATGAGGTGACTTTATAAGATATCGGATAATAAAACGTGTAATTCGAGTGTCAAACGCATTACGTATACGTGGGTATTACCTAAAAGGAATGGTATAGCTGTACTGGATCAAGTAAAATACTTGAATAAACCGGGTGAAGTCGTATACTGTACTTAAATGTGGCGGGTAAAATGGGGAGGGGTTATAAGAGAAGGAGTAATCATATTGGTGGAGGAGGATGTTTATGCACAGGTGGGAGGAGTTTATGCGCAGAAGGTCGAAAACTGCTATGTACAAACGAACATCTAAGAAAGTAATGTACAGAGAAGAAAAGGCTTGTTTTATCATTGTATACCATTTTCCCAGTAAGTTTTCCCCACCCAAAACCCCAAGTTCACACTGGGGGTTCCCCATTATTGGCGGATATATATATATATATATGTATATATATGTATATATATATATATATATATATATATATATATATATATATATATATATATATATATATATATATATATATATATATATTTCTGAAACTATTCATTTGCAACAGGAACGAGTGTAATTTTCAAAGAGAACGGACCTTTTTCTATAGAAAAAAGTAGTCTTTTCCCTAGGTTACATTACCCTGTAATACAGTACAATAATACCAATGGCCCAACCTACTTTGCCAGCCACACCAACAGACACACCTCAAATTGGTGACATCCCTGACATTTCAGAGTCAAAGACTATCCAGCATCTCCTCTGAGCTAAAGGCTTTTTGTGAGGCACTGCACGGGAGATGTATAGATACCTCCGCAAATCCTGTATGACAGTATTCCAAGTAGAGTAGACCATCTGAGATTGGTGTTTTATTAGAGGTAATTCCTACACAACGAATTGCAGACTTCCTCGTCTATCTTCGCAGAAAGAGCTCCTCTCAGCCTCTGCATTGAAAGGTTATCACTCAGCCTTAGCTAGGTCTTTATGCTGATGAGCTTAGACCTTTCCTCCTCTAGGGAATTGTCGATGCTCATGAGGAGCTTGGAACAATCCTACCCCCCGAGAGAACCCGCATGTCACCAGAGTTCTTAGGGCTCTGAAGAAGGCTCCTTATGAACCAGTGAGGCAACCATCCGACTATGATCACAGGTGTAACACAGTTTTTCTGCTTTTTTGCTGCCCCTAGCTTCGGTGAAGTGAGTAGATGAGCTTCACAACATATCGCATTTTATTTGACATAGGGATGGAGGAAGGATTTTTTCCTTTGTCTTTAGGTTTGTCGCCAAAACTCAACCTTGCCATACACGATCCCAGGTACGATCCAGATGATTTACTTCTTTGCCCTGCAAGGGCACTAAGATACTACCTGAAGCGGACTTGACCCTTCAGACCACAGCTCCAAAATCTGTTTATCTACACAGGCAGGTGTAAGATCTCTATGAACACCATTTCCTTCTGGCTTTGAAAGATGATAAGGAGGGCACAAACCTAAGTAGCAAGAGACCCAGAAGAGCTTGTGTATGCTCACACTCACCAAGTTAGAGGATTGGGAGCAGCACTACCCTTCAGGAAGAATCTTTCAGTTGCCTAAGTCTTGAAAGCAAGTCTGGAAATGCCAGGCAACCTTTACAGCCAACTACTTGAGGGAATTTAACCACAAGTCCTTTCATACATTTTCCCTAGGACCAGTGGTAGCTGCTGAGCAGATTGGGAAGCATACCTAGCTTCCTCGCAGGACAAGAAGCATCTCATCTAAGATAGGCACTGCGATGTTAGTCTAGGATGAGAGTAAGAATGTCCAGTCTTTTTTTCTTGTCTTTCCCCTTTGACTTTGATGCAGGTAAGGTACCATACTGAGCAACTATTCTACTTAGTTTACGATAGAAATGTTCTTCCTTTCTTCCTTGTGAAGAGGGATCGTGGACAGAAATGTAAACCCATCTCTTTGAAATTAACGGTATTTCAAACACACATCCAGAGCTCACCCACATATCAAACGTTTGTTCGTTAACACGGGTAAGGTCAAATGGAGAGTGACGAAGAATACTATCTCTGCATGGATTCGGCAGGCCATTGATCGTGTCCTGATTTCTCCACAACACGATCTTAGACCCAGAGTTCATGACATTAAGGGTGTAAGCACATCCCTAACATTTAAACAAGACCTCTATCTGTTTCACAGGTTGTACTAGCAGGTGAACTAGTGGAGGTCTGGTGATGTCAGACCACCTTTACTGCACATTATTTGCAAGACGCAACCCACAGGAGCCTAGATACCTTCTCTCTGGGTCCTTTGGTGGCCACTCAACAAATGGTACAGTATAACTACCTCGGCACCTTACGGGACAAGTAGCAGTTAGTCGAGGGCAGACGTTACCTGATGTTAGTCTTGGATGAATGGATAGAATGAAGGGCTTTTCTTCCTTCATCTTCCCATCTCTTTAGGCACAGCACCTGGAGGTCTCTGCAAGCTTGTCTACCATTCAGTGCAGGAAAATATCATTTCCCTTGTGTCATCTGAAATATATATATTTTGCTATGTTCCCGTTCTCCTTGTTAGGAGGAGTTGGGTATTGTCTAGGTTAAGTCGGAAGTCATATTCAACAGGCTTTACTCTTACCTGGCCAAGTCACAGTGCTCAGTATGTGCTCATTCACCATGATTGTCAGGCCGTCAACTCCCCAGCCTAACAAATGGAGAGTTCATGAGGTGTCAGGGTGCCTTTCTCAGCTCAAGTTCCTAATGACAAATTTTGAAGTAATTTGGATTTTTCATAACTTTACTCATACTTGGCCCGACATTACCTGGCCCCCTATAAGTCGTGCCTGCAACCAAAAGTGAACGTACTGAATGAGTGTGTGAGGGAGATGTCTGGCCTACCCCATACTACCCTCACTAACTAGTGGAGGGTTGTTAACACCTTGTGTTCAAAGTTTATGGCTAGATTCCAACTACTTCGTAGCAAAGAGCTCAGGTTTGTATAGTTAGGAAAAATACAAATTTCTTCCAAATTTGTCATATTTTCATGTGTGCCTATTATTTGGACAAAATTTTCAGTGAAATTCTATGAGATGTCAGTAAGATTGAATAGGTGCATATAAATAATCAGTAAGATTAGATATAAATATTTTTGTGCCTTTTAACTGTAATAAAATTAGTTTTTAAATATTTAACTTAGCCGGTGAATATATAATAGCTGAGCCTCCGGCGGCTCGACAGAAAAAAACACACAAAAACTCGCGAGCGATCGCTATGAAGGTTGCGGGTGTGCCCACTAGCGCCAACTATCGGCCAGATACCGCATATACATGTAAACAGACCCAATTTTTTTCTGTCGGCCTTAACGACAAGACGTATCAATACTCGCTGTATAACCTGGAGTTTTCTCAACATATTTGGTGAAGTACTTCCTTTTGGTTTGAGCTTTCGCAGTGCAGGTGTTTTATCTTCAACTTAAATCTTGAACTCGTTTTTGGATAGATTTAATTTTTGATGACTTTGGATTGTTTTTTGGACTTTCTTTGACTTTTAAATGGCCGACCCTTCCCTTAGTACGGAAGTGTGTTTTAGGCTTTTAGCAATTATCTTATCACGTTATAAATTAATTATAGATTTTCCTCTATATATTTTATATCTCAACCGCCTTTATTAGGCCTCTTCGATTAGCTTTCCATTTATAATAAACATCAAGATAAATTTTTAATGATTTGTTTATATGCGACCTTTCCTATTCCTCCTCTAATCCGAGAGTAGGCGGTCCTATCTTGGAAACCGAAGTTAAACAACGTTGAGCCCTTTCAATCGTAAATAACTTTTACAGAGCAAATGATTTAAAACTTATTAAATTAATATTTTTTAGTAGATATTTTATGAAAGATTTTCTTTGAATAGTCTTCGTACTGTTTCAAAGATGAACTAACGTTTAGTTTATTTATGCTACGCAGTTTGCGCTCTATCGTTACGATAGAGAGAGAGAGAATCACGGTTTCACTTTGCAGAAAGAGTTAATCGATTCTGACGTTTTGTTCATTCTTCTTTCAAACTTAAATGTTTTAAATACTATTTTAAAGGAACTTGTTAATTGAAAAACCTTTCAGTTTTTTCCTTTGGTCAAATAACCTGTTTATTGACGAAAGATAAGTGGGCTCTTCTCTTCGGTGCGAAATCAAGAGAGAGAGAGAGAGAGAGAGAGAGAGAGAGAGAGAGAGAGAGAGAGAGAGAGAGAGAGAGAGAGAGAGAGAGAGAGAGAACGTTCCGATCTTTATTCTCGTCCCAAGCGAGTAACGTTGTTCTCGAGTCAGTTTTTTACTCTCGTCCCTAGTCTCTGTACGGGGAGAAAGGATAAAACGTTTTTAGTTTTTATTCTCGTCCCAAGGCACTGTACGGTGAGAGATTTAAAACGTAGTTTTGAATGAACTAGTGTTTAGTCTCCTTCCCAGCCACTGATCTTTTTATCTTAATATATGTTTACTATTTTTTGCTTGTATTAATGTGCTTACATTATACGACTGATTTTGCAATTATAACCTTTTGATGAGGGTAGAATTGCGTGCTTCAGGTAGAAATCAGTTTTATTCATACCTATTGTGAATTGTTGAAAAATTCGATTTCAGTGAAGTAAGTGCAAAACAGAAAATCGTAGTGATAAAGTGATAATTGCGCAAAGTGTTATCAGTGTTGCGACCGAAGGTTCGTCTGTTCGTGCCTGTCGTTCGCCTAGTCCGAGACCTCTTGCAAGCTCCCAAGCTCAGGGGAGAAGTAATGTCGTACGACTTATGGGTTCGAGAGGACTTGATCAGCGAACAGACGTTCCCTCTATGGTTTCAGGCGTGTCTCATCAACACCGCCCCTACCATAAGACGAGCGAGACGATTTTCTCCTCGTCATCCTAAGGCTTTTCGCATAAGAAACCGTGGAACAAGGTTTCGAGACCCTTTAAGCAAAAGTCAGTCCTTTCAGGACAGGTCCAGCGTCCTGATTTTAACCATTAGGACAGCTCTGACCCTATGCAGTCATCGGAAGACTGCTCGCCGCCTAAACAAAAGCGTAACACAGGCTCCGAGAGTCTTTTTGTAGGCTAGGTTTTGCAGTCACAGACGTTACCCTCGTCTCTTACCGCAACCATTCCCGTTGATCCTAAATGGGTTGTACGGCAAGACATGCAGAATAAGCTTGCCTCTCTTATGGAGGACTATTCTCTTGAGCAGGTTCACGATGATCCTCGCCGCTTAGCTGATCGAGATCTTGGCCGTCAGCCGCCCAAACGAGCCTTTGCTCGTCCTGTTGACATTGACGTTACAAAGTCACGTCAATCGTGTTTTGTAGAGCCTCACTCGATGCAGTCCCGTGTTGACTCTCAGCCGCTTGTGGACGTTCAGCCGCTGCCGCTTGCTCTTGTTGACGTTCAGGACGTTCACCAACCAGCATAGTTGACTTGTTTTGACGTTGAGCGTCAAGCACCGCAGTCAAGAGTTGTTTTGACTGCTCAGTCTAAGCAGTCAAGGCAGTCTCGAGTTGACGTCGAACGTCCTCCCGCACCTGTTGTTGTTACTGGTCAGTCCTTTAAGCAGTTACATGACATAGCGTCCTTGACTTATACTGTTGCTCCTTTGCGTGTGGACTCTGCTTGTCAAGCATTGCCACCACGGCAGGTCTCTCCCTTGCTTGAGACTCGGCTATTGTCGGACAAGGTTCCTTCAGATGAGGAAGTTGCTGATCCTCCTCCTACTGATATTCCCTTGAGGACTCTGTCAGACGGAGAGGAGCCTAAAGCTGCTCAGCCCTCTATGGACTTTAAATAAATCATGCTGATTTTTAAGGATCTTTGTCCGGATCTTTTTGTAACTGCTGCTCCTCGTTCGCCTAAACGTCAGAGTTTACACTAGGCCTAGCTACTTCGAAGCCGTTGTTTTATAAGCTAGTGCTCTCTCGCTCTTCTAAGAGAGCTTTACGTTTGCTAGGCGACTGGTTAATCACCAGGAGGAGTTTGGGGGAGACAGCCTTTGCTTTCCCTACTTTTAAGCTGGCTTATAGAGCGAGAGTCTGATATGACACGGGAGAAGTTCTCGGCTTGGGAGTTCCTGCCTCTGCCCAGATAGACTTCTCAAACCTCATAGACTCTCCCTGGCGCCTGGCCATGAGACGCTCCAAGATTTTATGGTCGACTTCAGAGCTAGACCATCTCCTGTTAGGAGTTTTTTTTCGAGCGTTTGAAGTTTTACTGTACAATTATGTCATGCATAAACTAGGCTTTCAGGGATGGCTCCAATGATCTGACAGCCACGTTCTCTGCAGGAACAAGTCCCTCAGGGATGGCTCCAATGATCTGGCAGCCATGTTCACTGCAGGAGTACGTAAGAGGCAAGTGCGCTCAATGTGTTCATTGTCAAGACAAACTTCACGATGAAGTCTACCAGGCTGTCTTGACAGCATTAATGGAAGGCGACTGGATGGTCTCTCTCAACCTTCAGGAGGCATACTTCCACATTCCTATACACCCGGATTCCCAACCGTTTCTGAGGTTTGTTTACAGGAATGTGGGGTACCAGTTTCGAGCCCTGTGCTTTGGCCTCAGTCCTGCTCCTCTCGTGTTTACGAGGCTCATGAGGAATGTGGCAAAATCCCCCCATCTATCGGGGATCCGAGCCTCCCTGTACTTGGACGACTGGCTTCTCAGAGCATCGTCCAGTCTTCGCTGTCTGCAGGATCTACATTGGACGTTGAGTCTGGCCAGGGAGTTGGGACTTTTGGTCAACCTAAAAGTCCCAACTGATCCCATCCCAGATTATTCTATATTTGGGGATGGAGATTCGCAGTCCAGTTTTTTCGGGCTTTTCCGTCTGCCACCCGAATAGAACAAGCCCTGCTCGAAGTCCAACTAATGCTGAAAAGAGAACGTTTGTTCAGTCAGGAATTGGAACAGTCTCGTAAGGACTCTCTCATCCCTGGAGCAGTTTGTCTCACTAGGGAGACTACACCTTCTGCCTCTCCGGTTCCATCTAGCCTCTCACTGGAACTAGGACAAGACGTTAGAGACGGTATCATTCCCAGTCTCCGAACCAGTAAAGGCATGTCTGAAATGGTGGGACAGCAATATCAGTCTGAGAGAGGGACTATCCCCAGCAGTCAAGAACCCAAACCACGTGTTGTTCTCAGACGCGTCGGATTTGGGTTGGGGTGCGACCCTGGACGGTCGGGAATGCTCGGGTCTGTGGACCTCAAGTCAGAAGAGCATGCACATCAACGGCAAGGAGCTATTAGCAGTCCACTTGGCCTTGATGATATTCGAAAGCTTCTTCGAAACTAAGTGGTAGAGGTCAACTCAGACAACACCACAGCTTTGGCGTACATCTCCAAGCAAGGAGGCACACACTCCTTCACGCTGCTCGAGATCGCAAGGGACCTTCTCTTATAGTCAAGAAATCGAGGCATCTCCCTGTTGACGAGATTCATCCAGGGGGACTTGAACGTCTTGGCAGACTGTCTCAGTCGGAGGGGTCAGGTGATACCCACGGAATGGACCCTCCACAAGGACGTGGGCAAGAGTCTTTGGGCTACTTGGGGTCAACCCACCATAGACCTCTTTGCCTCCTCGTTGACCAAAAGGTTACCAATCTATTGCTCTCCAGTCCTAGATACAGAAGCAATCCACATAGACGCGTTTCTACTGGATTGGTCTCTTCTGGACTTATATTTATTCCCACCATTCAAGATAGTCAACAAGGTACTGCAGAAGTTCGCCTCTCACGAAGGGACAAGGTTGGCGTTGGTTGCTACCCTCTGGCCCGCGAGAGAGTGGTTCACCGAGGTACTTCAATGGCTGGTAGACTTTCCAAGAAGTCTTCCTCTAAGGGTAGATCTGTTACGTCAGCCCCACGTAAAGAATGTCCATCAAAGCCTCCCCGCTCTTCGTCTGACTTCCTTCAGACTATCGAAAGACTCTCAAGAGCTCGAGGCTTTTCGAAGGAGGCAGCCAGTGCGATTGCAAGAGCGAGGAGAGCTTCTACCATTAGAGTATACCAGTCGAAGTGGGAAGTCTTTCGAGACTGGTGCAAGTCAGCATCTGTGTCCTCGTCCAGTACCTCTGTAGCCCAAATCGCAGATTTTCTTTTACATCTGAGAAAGGTTCGCTCCCTTTCAGCTCCCACGATTAAGGGCTACAGGAGCATGTTGGCTTTGGTCTTTCGACATAGAGGCTTAGATCTTTCCAACAATAAAGATCTCCAAGATCTCCTTAAGTCTTTCGAGACCTCTAAGGAACGTCGTTTGGCAACTCCTGGATGGAACTTAGACGTGGTCCTAAGGTTCCTCATGTCAGACAGGTTTGAGCCATTACTTCAGCCTCCCTGAAGGATCTCACCCTCAAGACACTTTTCCTAGTGTGCTTGGCTTCGGCTAAAAGGGTCAGTGAACTACTTCATGCCTTCAGTAAGAACATCGGCTTTTCTACAGAAAAAGCCACTTGTTCACTTCAACTTGGTTTCCTGGCCAAAAATGAACTGCCTTCTCGTCCTTGGCCTAAATCTTTTGATATTCCTTGCTTATCAGAGATCGTAGGCAACGAACTGGAAAGAGTATTATGTCCTGTTAGAGCTCTTAAGTTCTATTTAGCTAGTACTAAGTCATTACGAGGTAAATCTGAGGCATTATGGTGCTCAGTTAAGAAACCATCATTGCCTATGTCAAAGAATGCTTTGTCATATTTTATCAGATTTTTAATACGAGAAGCTCATTCTCACTTGAATGAGAAAGACCGATGTTTGCTTAAGGTTAAGACGCACGAAGTTAGAGCTATAGCAACCTCCGTGGCCTTCAAGCAAAATAAATCTCTGCAAAGTATTATGGACGCGACTTTTTGGAGAAGCAAGTCAGTGTTCGCGTCATTTTACTTAAAAGATGTCCAGACTCTTTACGAGGACTGCTACACACTGGGTCCATTCGTTGCAGCGAGTGCAGTAGTGGGTGAGGGTTCTACCACTACATTACCCTAATTCCAATATCCTTTTTAATCTGTCTCTTGAAATGTTTTTAATATTGTTTTTTGGGTTGTACGGAAGGCTAAGAAGCCTTTCGCATCCTGGTTGATTTGGCGGGTGGTCAAAGTCATTTCTTGAGAGCGCCCAGATTAGGGGTTTGATGAGGTCCTGTTGTATGGGTTGCAGCCCTTAATACTTCAGCTCCTGGGAGTCTTCCAGCATCCTAAGAGGATCGCTGGGATTCATGAGGAAGACAGACTAATAAGGCAGAGTAATCGTCTAAGTCAACTTCCTTACCAGGTACCTTTATATATTTGGGTTTTGTTATGATATAACTGTCAAAAACTCTAAGCATATACGCTGTAAACTTAATTAACTCTGGTCTCTACCCACCACCATGGGTGTGAATCAGCTATTATATATTCACCGGCTAAGTTAAATATTTAAAAATGATATTTTAATTATAAAATAAATTTTTGAATATACTTACCCGGTGAATATATAAATTAAAGGCCCCCTCTTCCTCCCCGATAGAGACCCAGCGGGATGAGAAAAATTGGGTCTGTTTACATGTATATGCGGTATCTGGCCAATAGTTGGCGCTAGTGGGCACACCCGCAACCTTCATAGCGATCGCTCGCGAGTTTTTGTGTGTTTTTTTCTGTCGAGCCGCCGGAGGCTCAGCTATTATATATTCACCGGGTAAGTATATTCAAAAATTTATTTTATAATTAAAATATCATTTTGAGTCTCAACATTAGTCACAATATATATCCCATATCAACTTGTTCTATACTGTATATAGAATTTCATATAGAAAGTTATATTCACCACTGACTACTAGTATTTACATCTTGGGGAGAAATTATTTGGGAATTCTTTGAGCTTACAATTATTTATACTATGATCCTCTCGAGGTTAGTCGAATCCATTTTCTTTAGCTTGCACCCAAGCAATTCTCTCACAGCTTCTGGGAGGTTACTTTGGTTTATGTGGATAGAGCTTCTGCAAGTAGCGAAATTCTTTAAAATTATAACACTCTAGTATGATCTTCATGGAGTGGTTGAAAAAATTGTATTTGTTATATAATGTTATACACTTAAATCATCACAATTGTTGAATAAAATTTTATTGTTTACTGGTATGCTATTACAATTTTAAGTGGGATAATACTCAACTGTGAAACAACCGCATCAGATTGCATAAACAAAAAATAAAAAAATACTTGATCTTCTGTATAATGTAGAGTAATCAGGTGTATGTATTGTCTTGGAAGAAAACTTATATGTCAAATTAAGGAGAGAGAAAAGTTAATGAAAAGAATATTTGATTTGCAGTCCTTTTGCTCTCTACATACATAAGCTGTTTTTTTTGTCAGAAATCTTGATGTTCATAGCAAACATAGTTAATTATTATTGAGTACTCAGAATGTGGTAAATGATAGGGTAAGTACATTTTATTATTGTACAAAATTTTGCAATGACTTGATTAATCAGTTTAAGTATATTTCAGGAAGTGAAGATGAACTCTTTCTGGGCTGAGCAACGCTGTGTGATTTTTTTCATGCGGCGGTTC
This sequence comes from Palaemon carinicauda, assembly GCF_036898095.1. Lineage (NCBI taxonomy): Eukaryota > Metazoa > Arthropoda > Malacostraca > Decapoda > Palaemonidae > Palaemon > Palaemon carinicauda. The sequence goes on along the minus strand of NC_090735.1, from coordinate 119,118,242 downwards.
GGATGACTTTACTGCCGAGTGGCATCCAAGGAGTTGAGTCTCCTTGTGCCACAACTTTCCGAGGCCAATGTCAGACTAATTGGTATTGGTTTAGAGGAATTAGGGGTGGAGGAATTTATCGAGGGCAAATTCTTTGAAGGAGGTAAGTTATATTACAGCAGGTTTAGTATTTTTTTTTTTTTTTTTTTGGTGTACAGTACAGTAATGTTCTTTTGGAGTATGCATATACTGTATCTGTATAGTAGTTATGGAGAGTGTAATTGTTTATGTTGATATGGTTTCAGCTATTGGTATATAGTAAGTGAGAGACAATTTTAAATGAATTATTACATCTTTGTGTGATGTATTTCATTCTGCTACTTACTCTTGTGTTTTTAGTTATTATAGTATGTACATACTTCATTAGAAAGTTAACTTTTGAATTTGTTTCTATGCATATACAAATCTTTTAACCTTCAGAATAGTTAATGTCTTCAGCAGAGTTGGAACAGTTGTTGAAATTGTTAACGAGGTATAACAATAGATGGTGAGCATGGGAGATTAGCCCCGGCCACACTCGTGTTGAAGACACTTCAGTTTTGCCTTCGATTCCAATGATTACAGATGTACTGTTGCATCTTATCCACAGGTTATTTAATCTTTTTCTCGTACTTTCAGTTTGAATGGTTGATTTGGCTTCTTGTTAATGATGGAAAGAAAACAGGAATTTTATAATCCGGGGAAAGGGTGAATGCTTCAATTGGTTCATGGCTAAACTAGCTGTAGCTCCACATTCTCTGCATATTTTTTAGGCGGTATGATTATTCGCAATCATCATCATGTGTCAAGTATAGATTGTGGCCTCCCATTCAGTGATGGGCATTCTTTGAGATGCAAAGAAGGCTAAGTTTTCTCCAGTGTCATTCTTGGTAATGTCCAAGACAGTGCCAAAGATATTGTTTAGTACTTTGGTCGTCCCATTTATTCTGCCAAGCACTGAAGCTTCTGGGTAAGCGCCTCTAGCTTGGTGCCTGGGAAGCTTCAGGAGCAGCTAGAACTCTGATCTACATCACTGAATTTTTCAGGGTTGGTAGAGTGTCGGGTTCTCCTCGTGATCACCACATATTAACCTGTGATGGAAGTTCTTGTAGACTGCCACTGACGAGCCTCTTGGAAACGTCTCTACCTGGCAATCCGTTGGACGGGAGTTTGAGACCTGCTCAAGCTCAATTGTATTTAGTAGTGCCTGAAACCTCATCATCCTTGTGAGTTCATTATGGGGTGTTTGGGGGAGCCTATAGGTCTACCTGCCAAGTCATTAGCATCCATTGCTTAGCCCTCCCTGATTCTAGCTTGATGCAGTGGGGTTTGGCCACTTATCATATGTATATATGGTCAGTCTGTAGGTCATTGTCCTATTCCTTGCCTCTGCCATCCATTCATGAGCGATCTTTGAAGCTTTATGAAAGGCTTGGCCTTCCATAGGTCTTGCAGGCTAGTCTTCTATGTTAGTTTTGAGGGATTTGGTAGCTAAAGCTACAGAGCAGTACTTAGCCCCCGTGCTCCCAGTGCAGTGCCAGTGATTCCAGTGGTGATTCTTGCACAGTTTCGGAGCCTTAGAAGGCTACTAAGTCAAACAAGCATCCCCTCCAATGAGAGTGCCAGTGACGAAGCTGGTGAAAAGGTGTATAAAGTTTTTGGAGCCAGTGAAACCTGTGTGTCACCCAGTGCTCATCACCCATGTGCATGTAGACCCTTACTGGTTATCACTGTACCTGTGACCTATAGGCCCTAGGCTCCGGTTGTCCTTGTGCCAGTAACCCAAGCCCCTCTGGTTTTACCCTCGACTTCTGTTTACAGCTCTTCCTCCTCCTCTGATTGTGTTTTGACATTTCTCCCTAATAAGAAAACAAAGAATTCCAGGAAGGCCAATTGTAAGAAGTCCCGTAGTGATTTGTTGCATTTAATATGGTCCCGTAGCGATTCATTGCATTTAATTTGGCTAATCATCCAAAAATAAAATTTGTCAGTAGAGTTAAACAACAGCTGAAACCTTCAATTTATGGCAGGTTAAACCTTTGATGGTAAAAGTCACAAATACAAGACCTAATACTAATAATTTCACTGTTTTATTGTCTGTTGAACTGTATGTGGAGAAAATAAGACTGTTCAGAAATGTGTAGTATTGTTGATTATTGATTTTATTACTGTGTGGAGGTGAGCTTATCCCTTTAGGGAGGTAAAGTTATACCTTAAACTCTTTATGATGTTCTTATTCATGGTAAATTTCTTTGCACTCGTATAGTTTTAAGTTTTCAGCATTGGTTCATCTGTACCAGATCTACCACCTTGCATACATCTGTCATCCAGCACTTCTTAGAAAATATTACAGCATAAACATTATTTACTATTTCTCTTTGGAGATTGCTGATTCCCAACCCTCTTATTTGCCGAAGATAGGTTTAATTTGTTTGCATTTTTTTCTCCAATAAGAGCTGTTTGTAAACCAGTCTTCTTAGAATACAATACTGTATGTGAAATATGACCCAATTATATTTTACTACCCTTAAAGAGCTTATTGTGTCCCAATTTTTGTGTAGAACATTTATGAAGAGAGGTAGGCCAGTTATTTTCTTAGGCAAGAGGTTTATCATGGAGAACTGAATATTGATAAGAATTCCATAGATTATAGAAAATTTCAGTTGCTCTTTATAAAGTGAATGGGGCTTCTGCAGTGAGTTATCTTTTTTAATTTTTTTCCCTATTCTTTACTGGAGATGTTTGTTTATAGCCTAGCAAACCCATTTATTGTTCTACAGGAAGGGGAATAGGTTCTACTAGGAATGATGATAATGGTTCCTTGTGAAATGACACAACAGGGAATTGAAACTCTTTAAGAAAAGGACCAATAGAATACTTTGCTAGGCAGATGTCCTTTAAAGTTGAATCTCACCCCACCCTTGGTTTTGGTGCTTTTATAAGCCCTTAAAGCAACCTTTAGAAAGGTTTCTACTTGAAAAAGATGTTCCTTACACTCAATCATCACTGAAGTAATATCAAGATGACAAAAATTATGTTCTTCATAGTTAAAAAGCATAATACTGTACATTACGGTGTTCTGTTATTTCTGAATAGGTTGTTCCTAATACTGTATACCCTGTAAATGTAATTTATTTGGTGCGAGTTCAAGTATCCTTATAGCTGCAAGGGAACATGAGCCCTATCTTCTCTTGGCCATTGAGTTAGTAACCCCTGTTACAAATGAAATAATCAAAGTTTTAAATTCATCTTTCTTCTATATTTAGAAATTGAGAAGTTCATTGAATCTAAATTTGAACCCCACTGAATTGATTCTCAATTTGGTTGAAGTGACTAATGTTAACATACTAGTAGTTAATTCCAGTATCATGAACTCCTTTTTTTGCTTTTATTTTTTATTCTAGCATATGAGGAGGTGATGTATTTTATATTACCCATACAAAATGGTACTACAGTTTACTGGAAACTTATCCTTTCCAGCCACCATGATTTGTAAAGGTCTGTGATCTGGAGATAGTCAATATAAGAAAATATGAAACATGGAATGAAGCTCTGCTCTGTCTTTAAGTCTTATTTATTGTTTACCAATGGAGTACGTAACCAATGCAGCTTTTTTGCCTTGTTTTATCTTCACCAGATTTGTATGTTGAGTAGAGTAATAAAGTTCATTTGATTACTTGCCACCAAATTTATTTTTTATTTTTGTATTGCCATTGATAAATCCCTTTTCAAATTTACTCATAGTTAGTTAAAATCTTACTTTTTATCCAAAGGGATGACAAGAATATTTTTTATATTTGGAAATGATAATGGATTTTGATAAGTTATTTGAGGTATTCTTCAAGCACAAGGGCATCCATAAATATTCATGGACTTCACCATTGGCAATTACAAAAATCAAATAGATCACATAGCTATTAATAAAGAGAGAAGGAGGACTCTGAGAAATGTAAGAAGCTATAGATGAGCAGATATTGGTAGTGATCACAAGCTCCCCATTGCCACACTGAAATTAAAACTGAAAGCACCCAACAGAAAAGTAGATGGAATACCCAGGTTTGATGCAAGTACACTAGGCTTCTAGAAGATAAGCAAAGAGAAACCTTTGCCATTGAATGTATGAATCGATTTGCAGTCTTAGAGAATTTAAGAGACGAAGAGCAGATGATTAATGAAGAATGGTGTGAAATTAAGAACATATCAGTCGGTTGGTAATTAATTTTTGGGACACGCAGTTACGAGGAGAAAACCACGGACATCAAATAATACTTAGGATACTATAAAAAGGAGACAAAAACAGAAATTGATTGTTGAAAGTTTCTGAGGATGTAATGAAAATTACAAGGTAGAACATTCTAAGTACTCCAGTATTGATAGTGAGGTAAAAAAAAAAAAAAGCCACGAATGACTGGAGAGAATATTTAAGACAGGAAAGCAGATGAGGCTGACAAAGCTATGAATTCAGGGAGTGGCTATGGTGTAAGAATAGTCCATAGAATGATTAATGAAATTTCTACTGGAGCAAAAAAGAAGCATATACCCATCAAAAAGAGAGATGGATCTGTTATAACACAACAGGAGATGAAGAAAGATAATGTTGGATGGAACACTTCAGCGAGGTCATGAATATGAGATATGATTGATATACCTGGATGTACCCATGAATGAATTCAATGTGTTCGAAGTTAAAGCTATCATTAAAAAAACTGAAAAGATGGAAAGCCCCTGGATACGATGGAATAACTGCTGAGATGATTTTGGCCTAAAATGAAGTGACCCCAAGAATACTTGCAAGATTATTTTGTAGAATGTGGCATGAAAAGGCAAAACCTTATGAATGGGAGCTTGGATTGTTGGTGAAAGTGGCAAAAAAAGATCTGACTGATTGTAATAATTACAGAGGCATCATACGTCAGTCATCATGAAAATATATAGCATACTCATTCTAAAGAGACTAGAGAGAGAGATTGATGAAAAGATGAGAGATGAATAAGCAGGATTTCGAAAAGGTAGAAGTTGTACTGACCAAATTTTCATTTTAAGATGTTGTACAGCAATGAGTAGAATATAGAAATCCACTTTTGATGGCATTTGTTGACTATGAAAAAGCCTTTGATGGAATATGCAATCTAAGATGAAATATCATTGAAAGGCGAAAGGATTAATGAGGTGGAATAATTTACATATTTGGGAACTATGATCTCTAATATTGTACAGGGTCTTTAGAATTGGAGTTTACTGAAAGATTGAAAAATGTAAATCAGACAATGGCTAGGTTAAGTAAAATTTGGAAATTAAATCGCCTGAAATTACATAAAAATCAGGCTATACATCAGCGTGAAGTAGATGGTGAATGGAGAAGTATTAATTTAAAAGCTCAAGATAGACGACTGGTGAAAGGCTCTTTGCGTCAATAGGCGTAGGAAGAGATAATGATGATTTTGCTTTGTAAATGGATTATCATATCAGTGTTCAGAAAAAGTTGAAAGGTTAGTTTTGTTGAAAAAAAATAGAATTTGTATCTACATACTGTATGTAATTTTATTACAGTAGTACCATTATTATAAACTACTGTATGTTTACATTATTGAGTTTGCTTTTATCTCCTCTGTGTCTACAGTATTTTACTTTTTTTGTGTAAAAATTTACCATAAGTAGTATACTGTATGTGGTAAGCCCTAAAATTCATCAAGGTTATTGCACAGTACAGTAGTCTGCTCCTAGTAAGCTTTGGAATGGCTTAGTTTTGCTTTTTAAAGTATTCCTTACTTTTGTTAAGTGATTTTTTATTATGGCATCATTTACTTATGCCATGCTCCATATCAATGTTATAAAATTAAGTATTCTGCCTAATAGGATTTGTTAAGTAGGGAGTCTTCATAATATACTAATGCTTCTTCAATGTGTCTTTACTTCAAATTGGTTAGTGAGTTTTGACTTACAGCTTATATGATGGTCTTATTTTGTGGAGTTTTGTTTTATGTTAACCGTAGAAATTTGAATTAATCTTTATCTTGTATTTTCAGAGTTATACATTGATATTGACAAAAAGAGTTTCAAAGCATTAGAATTCAAGAGAATGGGAGTTCTTAATCTAATTCCGGCACTTTTTTCAAAAATTTCAAGAGCAGTGATAAAAAAGGTATGGGATTTATTTTGTAATAATAAATTTCTCAGTTACAGTAATTTCTTATGAAATGTGATAATTATTAAGCCATCCCTCTAAATGTTTGACAATAGCTTTTCTTTTTGGCCGTAACATTAGTACTGAACAGTATTCAATTTGTTTATGATGTATGATTCGCTATAGGAAGATGACAGATTTGAATTTCAATTAACAGGGAAAGGAATGGGGAATTGGAGGCAATATGCACGGAGATGGATTCCAGAACGGAGGACTGATTGTTGTTGAAGCTAAGGGAGAAAAGATATTGTATGAATTCAAACAGGATAACCCAGCTGATCATGCACCAAATTCTGCCATTTTAGAGGTAAGATAGATAATACCTTAATGTGCTAAAAAAGACTTGGATGATGTAAGTTTTAAGTAAACGTACATTTAAACTAGGTTTGTTCCTAGATGAATAAAAATCATCGTCCTTTAATGGGAGTATGACTTTTAACGGTAAATATAGTTGCCTGTCGGGTGGAGCAACCCTCACTTTGACTTTGATCTCTGGACATTACTGACCCACTTCTTGGTGTCCCAGTCTGGCTGTTTTAATCTTTTTCTTTCAGATTGAGTAAATGCTCTGGCTCACAGTTATGTTCGAAGGATATTTATGGAGAAAGTCAAGGATATGCAGTGTCTTAATAACTGTAATTGTGCCAGTGTTTTTGTGTGCTACATGTCGGTATGTAACATAGTTGTTCCTGTTTGGCGGCACGTCTTATGCTATTCTGTTCCGCGATAATGAGCATGACAATGTGAACTAAGGAGTTGGTTTTCTTTAGATTCTTTCCTTCAGTGTCTTCCTAACCCCAGAAAGACACTAATGATGCATCTCCTGATTGTGCTGCTGTGGCTTGTTTCCCCACAAGATTGTTGTCATTGACCTGCACGATTATCATATAAGACGAACTTCAAGTTCTTCCTTCTCCTCTGCCTCATCTTCATTGGTGTCTTTGCTGAAAATTCTAGAAGGACATTTAGATATCCAAAAAGACCGATCGATACGAATCACGTACGTGTGATTCCTATACTTTCTCTCCCTCTTGTACAGAACTTAGATCACACATAGGCGGTCCTCTGGAGCACCAGGAATTCTTACGGCTTCCACCTTCCAGTTCGGCTCCTGGTGCTTGTGAAAAGAGCACATCTGCTCACGAATCACGCCTGTTGTCGCGCAAAACTCTCGATTTTGCATGTGAATCTTGCGATTTCTTGTGCAAATCGCCGATTTCCACAAGCGATTCGCCACTAGAATTACCAGAATCGCAAACAAGTGCAGTCCCAACACCTCCACCTCCAACTATTTCCTCCTCTAGCGGGGAGGCTGATACCCTTCCCAGAAGGGTTCAAGGAGCCTTCTAATAAGTACTCTAACGTGCCTATTAGTCCTGATTGCCCTCTTCGTTTGTCAAAAGAGCTCAAAAGAGCATCTCCCGTTGCCTCAGAGGCTATCTCTTATGCTGTCTCAGGCTCCTTCTAAGATTCCTCTTAGACGAAGTTCTCCCCCTCCTGGATTCTCTAAGGAAACCCAGGACTTCTCGAAGGGTGATGAACTTCCTTTTTGGGGTAGTACCTTTCTGTCACACAGGATTGTAAATACAGGAGAGGGGGTTTCCAGCCCCCTGGTCCCATCCCTTTTAGTCACCTCTTACAACACACAAGGAAGTCCAATTGTTTTTATGCCCCCACGGCTACTCTCCAAAATTGGGGGAAGTGCCTTGGTATATGTATGTATGTACCTTTCTGTCACCCTTCCAGAAGTCCATAGGTGTGGCTCTCCCACTGCCACACCCCAGACTGTCCCAGTCAGGGCTACTCCACGGATTCCCTTAAGAGTCCGATTTGAGTTTGTTACATAGCAGTTCAAATCCTAGAAGGAGATCCTCGTCAGACAAGGTACGATGATCCTCCCCATTTCGATCTAGTGCCGAGGTGCCTCCAGCTGTAGATCGTTCTCTCGAGATTCTTCCCTTAACTCCTGTTAAGGATAAGGATTTCTTGACGAAACGACAGAAGAGGAAGATGAGAGGCGTCACTCCACCTCACGCTGATCTCATCCACCCTCGGATGAGCCGGGATATCGGCTCACCCAGGGAGATCACTGTCCATCCCTTCAACCTTAAGAAAATTGAGGTGATTCCTCCGGACCAACGTCCAGTATCCTTACCACTCACAGAGGAAGAGCCTTTGGCCCCCGTAGCTAAGGCTTCTACAACTGGCATTTCGAAACTTTTGCAAGTTCCTCCCGACATCATCTTGGAGAAACACTTTCCTGTGCGAAGGGAGTCCAAGGACACTAAGACAAGACCCAAGAACGCCAAGGCAAGGGAAGCCCGTATGACAGAAGCAGACAGGAGGTCCCCTGTGGCAGGTCCCTCTCGCAACCCAGTCGACAACTTAGACCTACTCTAAGCTCATGGTAGATGATACCAATGACACTGATGACGAATATCTCTTGAGGGCAGCTTGTCCAAACCTTTCCTCAAAACAAGAGAGAAAAGAGTCGGAGCACACCTTTTGGCAGGTCCTTTTTTGGATGAGGGCCATGGCCATCAATAAGCTGTCTAATCCTGGTACCACCACCTAGGAAGGGAAAGAGATAGCTCTTGATGAGATCTTTGGAACTCAGAGTCCTCCTAAGACCAGCGCAGCTTTGCCCTGGTCTAAAGACCTGACAGTCGCCATAAGGGAAGCTATCTCCCAGATAGGTAGTAGGTTGGCCAGGGCACCAGCCGCCCGTTTAGATACTACCGCTAGAGGGTTATGGGGTCCTTTGACTGGTTAGACAGTACTACATTGGATCCTTCTCTCTGGTTACGGTTCTTTCCCTTTGCCTACTCATACACCGAATAGTCTGGCCTATTCTTTACAGATTCTCCTCTGTCCTCATAAACCTGACAACACTGAGATTACCAAACAATTCTTCATCACCCAAGAGGTTAACTACTGCACTATAATTGGCCAGTGGCTACTTTCCTCTTGGTAAGGGTAGAGGAGACTCTTTAGCTATGGTAAGCAGCTCTTCTAAGAGGACACTCCAAAATTAAACCATTGTTCTCTAGTCTTGGGTAGTGCCATAGCCTCTGTACGATGGTCTTCCACGGTCTTGGGTTAGAGTTCTCTTGCTCTAGGGTACACTCGGGCACACTATTTATCTAATTTCTCTTCCTCTTGTTTTGTTAAATTATTTTAAGTTTATATATGAAATATTTATTTCAATGTTGCTAGCTGTTCTTAAAATATTTAATTTTTCCATGTTTCCTTTCCTCACTGGGCTATTTTCCCTGTTGGGGCCCCCGGGCTTATAGCATCCTGCTTTTTCAACTAGGGTTGTAGCTTAGCAATTAATAATACTTCATGTACACACTGGATCTCAAGGACGCCTACTTCCAGATCCCAACCCATCTGTCCTCCAGGAAGTATCTCGGATTCATACATGAAGACAAGATATCAGTTCAAGGTTCTCTGTTTCGGTCTTGTGACACCATCTCAGGTCTTTACCAGAGTGTTCGCCTTAATTTTGTCTTGGGCTCACAAGAATGGCATTTGTCTCCTCAGATATCTCGACAATTGGCTGGTTCTAGCAGACTCGGAGATAACCCTTCATCACCGAGACAAGCTTCTAGAGTTTTGTCAGGATCTGGGGATCTTGATAAATCTTGAAAAGTCATCACTGCTCCTTCTCAGAGACTGATATACCTCGGTATGATCATAGACACCGTCCAACAGTCTTCCCATCAGACGAAAGAATACACAGGCTGACAGGCTGAGAGAAGTGGCATCACCCTTTCTCAGACGGGAAGATCTACCAGCTCATCAGTGGTTATGTCTGCGAGGTCACCTAACCTCTCTTCTCTGTCTAGTTCCAAACGGCCGCTCACGATCAGATCCCTGCAGTGGCAGCTTAAATCCATGTGGAACCAACACTCAGTTCCGCCGGACACAATAGTTCCAATCACTGAGGAACAGATAACGGATCTACTTTGGTGGATGGCAGACAAAAAGTTTTGCAGAGGTCAAGATCTTCTCGTCCCTCCTCTGGACTTATACTCTATACAAATGCATCAAAAGAAGGATGGGGGCCCCACTTACTGCATCACACGGTCTCCGGCCTTTGGTCAAAGTCGGAAAGGTACCAGCATATAAACCTATTTAGAGATGACAGCAGTATACCTAGCTCCCCATCAGCTCCATCGGTTGCTGGCAGACCACTCTGTGGTGTTGATGAGCGACTACACAGCAGTAGTGGCTTACATAAACAAACAAGGAGGTACCTTTTCGCAGCTGCTATGCCTTCTTGCAGTAAAGATTCTCAAATGGCCAGAAGAACATTCGGTGTCCCTATCGGCTCTCTTCATTCCAGGCAAGAACAATGTACTCGCGAACAATCTAAGCAGGGCGACTCAGATAGTGGGCTCCGAATGGTCTTTGAATGCTCTGATAGCCAACAAAGTCCTAACTTTGTGGGGTTCCCCAACTGTAGACCTGTTTGCATCATCTCTGAACAACAAGCTTCCACTGTTCTTTTCTCCAGTTCTGGACCCTCAGGCTCTATGGCAGGATGCATTTCAAAAATGGTGGGACAACATCGACCTGTACGCCTTTCCCCCGTTCTGTCTGATGAAAAGGCTGCTCAACAAGACCAGAGCTTCCAAGAATCTAATACTGACCCTTACAGCCCCACTATGGCATCACACAGTGTGGTTGCTGGACCTCTTGCAACTGCTAGTAGGTCTACCGAGAGAGCTTCCTTCATGACCAGATCTATTTAAACAACCCCACGCAAACATCTTTCACAAGACTGTCCAGTCTCTTCGACTTCATTCCTGGAGACTATCCAGTTTCTCCTCTATCAGAGAGGCTTTTTGCAAAAAGTTGCTGAGAGGATGTCCAGCTACTTGCGAAAGTCCTCAGCCTCAGTGTACCAGGCTAAGTGGACAGTCTTTTGTGATTGGTGTCGTGCAAGGAACATCTCTCCACTCGATGCCACTATCCCTGTAATAGCAGAGTTCCTTATATACCTTTGGGAGGAAAAACTCCCTTCAGTCTCAGCTATGAAAGGTTATCGCTCAGCCTTAGGCCTCACCTTTAAGCTGAGAGGAGTGGATATTTCCTCTTCGTTATGAGATCACTTGCCCTCAGTCAGAGATCAGCCCTCTTCCTTGGAACGTGGTTTGCATTTGAAATCCTTAAAAGGACTTTCTTACGAATCAATACGCCATGCAACTGATCGAAACTTCACTTTGAAGATGGTGTTCCCGCTCACTTAAGCTTCTGCAAAGAGAGACAGTGAACTGCATGGCCTCTCCTATTACATTGCTCATTCAAGGGGATGGTTTTAAGTAACACTCGGCTTCGTCCCTGAGTTTGTTGCAGACTCAAAATCCGGGGCTACTGGACCCTAGATTCAGGCCCTTTCAGATTATGAGTCAACATTCTGTAACCATTGATCCAGATCAACTGTTACTATGCCGAGTGAGGAGTTTTGAGATATCTTAAACGCACTGCAGCAACACGGCCCCTACTAACATCTCTTTTTGTTAGAGATGGCAAGGTTTTCCATAAAACACAATCAAATACTGTACTAGGCAAACCCAGGTCAATGTCCATACAAGAACTAGGACTTCCATCCTTCTAAGAGCGAGTCATCCACAATAAATAACGTAAGGTTTGTTAGTATGGGAACAAATGACAAATTCGGAGATAATTTGTATGTTTCCCTAACTAATACAAACATGTAGTTATTTATATAATTTGGCACACCATCACTTGTCCCCCAGTAAGTCCAGTCTGCAATCAAAAAGTGACTTGGCTCACAGCTGTGAGAGTATATATAGGCAGCTGGGTCCCCCAGCCATCCCCTGCCTACCCACTCAAGTGGTTAGGTAGGGTTGCCACCTTGCACTTTTAGTCTAATGGCTACCTTCCAGCTTTGCTGTAAGATAATCCACAATAGATAACTACTGGTTTGTATTAGTTAGGGAAAAATACAAATTATCTTCAGATCATTCTCAAGTGATGCGCACGATCACTACCAAGTGCGAAGTGCTCATATGTTCCAAATTCCCTCGGTGTATAAACGTTCTGTTACTGCTTGAGCTATCTCAGTGTGACCAGTCGCTACGTGTTTGGTCTTCTCTCGCTCAGCCAAGTGACGAGAACTCCTCTGACCAATCTCTACTTGTGTGCACGTGGGAGGGGTGGTACATACCTCGAACTTATCAACTTGAGGGACAATCCTGGTACATTCTTGAGATGACGCGCACTGTTTCAGGAATGTTTTCTTCACTAAGAATATGTTTCAGTATCCGAGTCAGGTATTTACAGTACTACGTTTATTAGACACCTCACACCTGGTCTTCAGTGACTTTCAGATCATAGAACTTCTGTTATCTGCTTTGTACCAGTTATTCCAGTACATGATCCAGGGTGGGGAGGGGAACCTATGATCACTCTTATCACTGTACAAGATATTCCCTTTATGAGCGCTGAGTGTTTCCTGTGCTCTTTCCCTTCATGTTTCGTCTTGACACGACCCTTCCAATTGTGTTCTCTCCTGAAAAGGTAAGTCTCCTCATGCTTGTTCTCCCCAATCATTTTCCACAGTGCAGAACAGGGTCCATACAATTGGGAACCATACGATCAGGAATCACACACAATTGGGAACCATAGCAATCGTTTCCTTATGATTGTTACTTTTGAGTCACTGCACTGGGGAATAGATGTGCCTGTGATCCATTACCTGTTCCTTCCCAGCATAACCAGTTGAGAAATTTTTCAATGAGGTTTTCTGATGAGCTGAAATTGTGCTATGGCCTAGATCTTTCACCACTCAGAAAGTGGCGGTCCACGACGTGGGATCTTCCTACACCCCAAGATTTTCCCAGTCACCAAGGTCTTCCAACTCTTTCTTGTGATATGGATTGGAACAGGTGACCTCAGGATGCCAATACTCGTACAAGCATCGAGATGCAACATCATGCTTGCTTCCCGATTGATCTATTCCTGCATATGTATGGGAGGGATGGTACATACCTGGAACTTACCTACTCGGTAGATGATACTACGTAGTACATTCTAGCTTTGTACACAAGGCAAGAGGTTACATATCAGGAATATTTCCTTCCGCAAAAATACGTTTTGGTATTCACTACAAGTATTCATCCACCTGCTACCATTGCTGGGTCTCATACAAGACCTAGCATTCGTACCCTTGATATAGATAAAGAGCACCACTTTCTTTCCTGTCCTTCCAGCAGTTCCTGAGAGACGACTAGATCAAAGGTTCCATGTTCATCATTACAGAGACTATGGTGTTTGGTAAGGATCTTCTCCAACCAATAGTACAGGTACTCGATCACCCAATTCTGTTTACTGACAGGCTAGCGGTACCCTAAGGGAAGGTAGAATTCTTTGAGGAAAAGTCTAAAAGATGATGGCATCCAAGAAGTCCCGGAAGACCGATAGATATGAGTCATGCACAAGTGACTCGTATTATTTCTCTCCCATTCGGGGAACGGATCCTGGTACGTTCTCGCCGTATTCGCGAATAGTGTTGATACGTAGCTGGAATGTGCCCTTCCCTGAGTAGACATATCAGTATGCATTACCGGTGATCATGCTCTCACTGCTTGTGCTCAGTTTCTCAGGAGAACGAGGACACATACTGCCAGTAGGAATAATGGGCTCTGCCCTTTCTTCCCATTCCTGGAGATAGTATTGGCACACATTACTTCTGGTACCTGTACGCAGTCTCCTTCTCCTTCTTGGATGTTCATTTTGTTTATATATCAAATACATCGCCAAGTAATGTACATACATTATGTACAGCTCACATATACTAATGCACATAATTGTTATTAATTTATTATCGTGGCATTTTAATTACATGTGACAACACTGATTTTAGTTTCTGCCATATGCGATACAGAAACCAGTTGTTATAAAGTGGTTGCTGAAGTGTGACAAGCATGGGACTTCCTCCTGCTTTCCCATTTGTCTATCTGTCTTTAACCCCTTCAATATGATGATGTATAAGTGTATGTAAAATTATGCCAAATACAATGGTGTATGATATACCATTTATGTCATTTACAAATATAAACCATATGGAAGTAAAATCATTCATCAGTCCTACCAAAGAATACAGTACAACACATGGTCTTATATTGTATAGTAGTAGGACATGATACCGAATGCACCTATGCCGAAAGACAAGAGGCCGAAGCCAAGAAGCTGAACAGACATGAAACCGAACGGACAGCAAGCCAGACAGACATGAAGTATAATGGACAGGATGAAGAATGAACAATTTACTTTTTGACACATTCAGTTTTACGAGCTGTGCCATTTTTTTTAATCTGTCTTTTATAAATGTAATCTACAACTTATATACTAACATTAAAAAAACAATTAGCAATTCAGAAACTAACCTAAAGACAAACATTATGTAATAAAAAATTGTAACTATTTCAACCTTTATTTGCAGCTGTCTTTTACAAGAAAATATTAAAAATAATTTAAATCATAAAATGAAAATTTTGAATAAGAAAAAAAATCTTTTATGTAACTACAGTAGAAATATTAAGCTAAGGTGCATAAAAAACCAAGGCCGCCTTTGTTATATGAATTGCAAATAGGTTATATTGTATTCAATTCTATCGTTGATAGCATCATAATTTTTGTTTGTCTGGGAAATATTGATTCCGATAAATGCCTGTTCAATTAAAACTTCATATGTAGCTTGCTCTTTCCTTATAATTCTAAGATGCTTTGGTAATATGGGATGCGTTATATTAAGCTTTTTATTGAATGCCACTTGCCACCCTTGAAGAAAATTGTTAGTTCTGGGTAAGTTATCCATAACCTGAGTGTGAACTGACAATAATTCTACATAGAAAATAGGCTTTCTTCTCCTTCCCCAATTCATTACTCCTAACCATGTTCTCTCAAAATAACTTGTTGTCTTTTATCTTTCCGCTGATTGTAGAATCTAAGAGAACGAGGAATTCGTCAAATAATTCTAGAACATCTGTTAGTGAAGCAAAAGCAATCCCCTGCGATTGTTTAATGAGGTGTTCATTCTGGTTCGGATACCTGTTTTGCAGTCCATTGACATTTTTTTTGCCAATGCCTTTGGCGCAAAAAAAAGAAGAAAAAGGAAAAAAATAGCCTGAAATTAATGTGTTTGAAAAATATGTTTTAACACTCTTGATTACTGGTTTTTCAAAATCTAACGTTACGGAAGTTGGACCCTGTACTCTGCTGTTCTTCAGAAAATAAAAAATTTTGTCGTAAGTACTAAATTGTCTATTGTTCCATTCATCTTGTCCATTACATGTCTGTTCAGCTTCCTGTCCATTAGGCATCTTAGCTTCAGCCTCTTGCCTTTCGGTATAAGTGCATTCGGCATCAAGTCCGCACATGGTCATACATCACAGATAAGGATTTTAGCACCTCCTTTTTTCCTCAGCCAACCAATGAAGACTTGGGATTCTAGCCTTTATTCTGGAGTGTGTAAGGGCTATTATATGGTGATTTTTATGTTACCATGCATAATCATAGCACTCTTTAGCCATTCCCTACATGAGGCATTACTCCCCCATCGACACTACCCAGTTCAGAGACATATCTATCCTCTCCTCTCATCCCACCACTAACTGAAACACTTGTGATTCTAGTCTTTATTCGTAATTATGTAAGGGTGATTTTTGTGTATTTCTATACTATATTGGCATACATGATCAAATCATACAGGAAATATTCTCTAAAGTGAGACGTAGCTATGTCACTTCCTCCTCTCCCCCCACCCATGATGGTACCCGAGACACCAGCCATGCAAGGTGTCAAGAGCTGTTGTTTCAGTTGAATTTCATCATAAAATGATATATGAAAGTCTCACCAAATGATCTCCATACTACTATGTAAATGATTACCTGAAAATGTCTCGATCCAAGGATATTGGCCTTGATATTCGCTGCTTCTATCTTTGCAGATTTAGTCATTCATGATACAAAGAGCCATATAATTTATTAAATAAAAATTCACCTATTCACAGATTTGCGACAAGTTCTCTCACCGACTGACAATTGCAAACCGACCTCGCTTCTTTGCACCTGGCCCCTCTTCCTCATCCTAGCACAGGTGGATATTTTACATTCAGTGATTGCAGAGCCAGCAACGGAGACCCGATAGAAGACTGAGTTTTGCAGGCCACATCATACTCGGGCCTGGAGTCTGCAGCCATGAGAGGCACTTACAGGACCTCACTAATCAGCAGATTGTTGGACATCTGGCTGGGTGCATTTGTATACAGTACTTCGCCTCTAACTGGAATTTGGCATTTCTATAATGCAGAATACCCTGTACTTATTCAGACTTAGTCTTCTCAGGCCTAAGGCAAGGACTTTCCTGATGCTGTAGCCAGTTACCAGTGGACCATTTGGTCCTGAAGGAACACGAAGAAGAGTACACTTGAAATCATCCAGATGGTTATCCAGGTCTTTACAGCTAACTCATCTGGTAGAAAAATCAACTGGGAACTCGGTACTGGCATTTTCCCTGTCTTTGACTTCATTTAGTATGAAGATGGCAAGTACCATACGGCCTGCATTCGGGAAGACTTCTCAGTGAACCTGAAGGATACTCTCCCCTAGAAACCCATCCGTCTGTCATGCAGGAGATACCTCCTCTTTGTCCTCAGGACTTTAGCTACCAGGTTAAACCTGGAATTTTGAACTCAACCGTTCCTTATCATTCATTCTCAGCTCTACTCGATGGAAAAGGATTTACCTCTTGGATCTTCTCAATGATCGACTTACTCGTCACTTCAGGAAGCAATGCTCCATGTCAAAGACAGTCATCTTTCCTTTGACCACAATCTGAAAATTGTGTTCAGTTGGTAAGCACGGTCTAATGGCCGAGCAGAAGATAGAGAACTAGAGTAATATGTTAACACATGGAATGGTCCTATCACTAACAGGGAAATAATGCAGCCATTCTTACATGACAAGAAACTTTCTGCTTGTCAATGGCAATGGCTGTAATTTATCAACCTTCTCTAAATACTTTTCCCTTTATTTATTTTTGGATATGAAAACTTATTTTCTCACCTTTGTCTTCTAAGATAGATTCTTACTTCACCCTCATGTAGACTTTTGGAGAAAGAGGATGGTTTCTACTGGCAAGACTCCATGGGGCTCTCAAGAGATTATTTCTAATATTGCTGCTATTTCAAGAACTGGTGGGGTCATCTCCTTTGCAGATTCCTCTTTGTGAGTACTCTGCAAAGTTTTAATTTCACCAACAGAAGATATCCCCTGTAGTGGGATAGTACAGTCAATGCATTTCTAGTGGTGAAATATATGTATTACTAGAAGGTCATTGTAGTGTTCTTTTTGGCTCCAAGCTGTACTCTTTCTTTAGCCTTTCATTCTACCTCTGTTCTAGCTTCCTTTCTTCCATCTTGCTGTTCAATCTCTTTATCTTCAACTTCATAATGCAACTTTGGTGTTTTCCCCCAGATGTATATGGTTGCTGAGTGGTCACCCAAACCATAGTTTCTGGCCTTATAGACCAAATTCATAAATCCTAATTAATAGACTTCAATTTCTTGAACTTTAGCCTTCATCAAGTGTACCTATTGTATATCACACTGTCATGGTGCCAATGACATTATTCGTGCTTTTTCAAATGTAATACAGTATAGAAAAGAAAACAACTCTGCTCGTATTGTGATATGGTTTCAGAATGTCAAAACCTGAAGCTGATTGCAGTTCTACCAACAGTTCCTATATTAAACAATTCTAACTTACACAATGCCGACTAAGGTCCTTGTAAATGTCGACTTCACCTACTTGCTCAAGTTTTTATGATCCTATTAAAAAAGCCAAGCTACATCCTAAACCTTTCATATCTCCTACCCCTTCCTCACTTTTACTCTTAAACCAAAGTTCAGTCCTTGGATCTTTTACCCTAATAAGAGACAGCTCCACTGGAAGAGATCTAACTTTTAGTAAGCAATCCTATTGAGTGTCCTGGCTTTCAAGTTCCAGTGTTGGGCAGACTGTTTTTATTCAGCTAGTCGATGAATTGGTAGAACTCAGTGTTATCCAGGGTCTCAAGGAGAGGTATTACCTTCCTCTAGAGAGAGTACCTCCTACCATAAAATCCTAGTCATATTATTTAGCAAAAAGTGCCTAATGCAAAGTTTATGCAAAATCTCTTGAGTATTATAATAGCCGTTTTTGGAGGTGCTTTAACAAATTTTTCATCCTCACTGAGTTCTTGATGGAGATTGACACATCAGTTCTTTCTGCCATCCAGTAAAATAGATAGAACTTCCCCTTCAACTTGTTGGATTTCTATATCTTCAGATGTGAGAAATTTCTTGCAATTCCTCTTCATGGAGAATACTTAACAATTCAGAACCCTGTACAATACTGTATTTTCTACTATGCAGTCCAATAGGTCTCACTAGAGTAATGGTTCCAGTTGCAAAAGGGATTCATCTTGGGATATGAGGCCTCCTATAACTACTATACCAGATAACTGAATTAAAGTAGTCTTTACAAACTCCCTACCTTTGGTCTTAAGGAACTGATTTTAAATTATCTGATGAATTTGGGAATTCTCGTAAATCGGAAGAAATCCTTACTGTCTCTGACTTATTTTTCATTTGGGTATGAGCATAGACTGTTCCTTTACAGGTTTTTCTGTCCGAGAGCAACTCGATACCTGCCTTACATCTTTTTGGCCATTCAGGTATCAACCTACACCTTCCAGTAATGGATAAGCCTTCTGGGCACAGTGACTGATTCATAAAAGTCACGGCCTCATTCCTATCTCAGAATGAGACCCCTGCAGCTCTGTCTATATTGGTCAACAGCCCTTATTTTTCTTATCAATTCAAAGGTATTTTTGCCAATATGAACCTAGAAATCCATCTCCCAGACCTCAGTTTTTCCCATCACGTAAGATTTGGGATAAAACATGACTCCATCTGTTAGGCATGTGGAGCGCAGAAGAAACATGACTTCAAACCAGTGGTCTCAAACTGCTTCTTGCTTTCAAGGCTGTAACTCTGGCTGAAGATCTGGAGATGAGCAATACATGCTGAAAATTTCTTAGTCTGATCTTATATCCACAAACAAAAAGGTATGAAGATCAAGATCTTCTTCCTCTTGCACAGGTACTCCTTTGTTGGTCAGAGAAGAGACTTGTCCTTGATCCCTCAATTTATTGCAGGGACCAGGGACAATTTGGGAAGACTCAATTTGGACAAAATTGTTACATCTTTGAACCGAAGACTTGAAGCTGTCTACTTTCCAGTCCTAGGCCTTCTAACATGAGCAGTTACCTTATTTTATGGTTGGTTAAACCTCTACTTTTATACCTTTGCCCTATTTCGTATGAATAGTTAAGTTTTTTCAAAGTAGAGGTACATCGTGCGTAAACAAGACGTACCTTCAAATATTTTGGTTTCAATTTTTTGGCTAGTCCATCATACTTTGTATGGAAAAAGTCCTCAATGCAGGGCATACTTTAACTAAGCATACTACAGTGGGCTTTACATAGGGTACTTCTCATGCTAATCACAGTAAGAAGATAATTAACAAACCTGTCACAACCATCAGTTATGGCTTTATTGGTGTTTTTCAAACCAATATGATTCATTTATCCACTTCAGTTTTGAGTTGCCTCTTCCATGTCCCAGGAATTTGTAATTGATGGGAGTCTTTGTGCTAAGGGAATGTATTGTATGTTGTATACAGCCTTTGTACACTGTTGATGTAATTAAGTTTACTTTTTTAATACTGTATTTATAGTTTACCAATATATGCTACTCAAAGTTATTAATTAATGAAATTACTGGATATGAAACCCATCATAATTAACAGAAAATACTAGTGTAAGACAGATGAGACGTAAGATGTTTGATCTTACAGTAATTTTCATATTTATATGCATTATAAAAGAGTAACAGTTAATTTTGTTGGTCTTTTCTTGAAAAAAGAAAAACTGTTTTTAACCAATATTTCCAACTTTCATAACTTACAGAGAAAACTATTAAAACAAATTACTGTACCACAATTTCCTTTTTTTATGTAAATTATATAGCTTTCCTTGTGACCTCTCTTACCGAGAGAAATTGTCACTGTTGATATAAGTAATATGAGTTGTGGCTTCTTTTCTTTAGGCCCTAGGGATAGAACTCACTGAAGGAGCTGAAGCGGAAGAATGTAATGAAGCTCTCAATGTAACAGACCTCGAATGTGAAGAGGTCTGTGCTATGCCTGCTAAAGAGTAACCTTTTGAGGATGCTGCCTTCTGACATTTTCTAATTTGCCATAAATTTAGTTCTAAGACATTTCAATAGCTTTTAATAATTCAGAAATAATGATCCTTGCATGAATGTAAAAAAAAAAATTTTATTTCCTGTAATGAGATTTAATGATTTATTGTCCCTAATGAAATGGAGCAGAATTTATTAGTTCTAAGAATTTGGGTATATTTAAAGTATGTTATCCTTTAATATTAACACTAGTAAGACAATGTATTTAGCTTCAATTATTTGTTTTGAAAAGTTATGTTATTTTGAACTCTTATGACAACGTACTCTAACCTGAATCATAGGCTGTGGAATGTGCATACTAATTTATAATGTAATGTTTCATTAAGCAGCTGTAAATATAAAATGTACCGTAAATATAAAATAAACTGTCTGATATTTTAACTTATCTGAAGGTTCATGGCTCTTTTATTTTATAATTTAGAAAGGTTTGTTTAAGATATCTTGAGCACAAAGACTTTGTTTTCCTAAATAGTATATGTTGGTTCAAAAATAAGAATGATTTTCTTCTTAGATACATTGCTCCATATTGGAGTTGGACAAAAACAGTTATAGTCACATACGGTAGTAGTTCTACTTTAGCAAAGATAATTATGATCCAGATCCTATATTTAAAAATTATTAGTTTTTATTTTTAATATCTCTTTAGAGGTCTTGGTACATCTACAATCTGATCTAACTTCACGGATTTAGGAAATGAAAGTAGGAATCATTTTATATGAAACTAATGGAGGTTGTGATGTTTGTGTCGTAGCTCAATGCTGCATAGTGCCTTTGTATTTGTTCCACTTCTGAAGGTGGGGTAAATATGTTCTAGGGTATATTTTTACACACTTTAATATGTTTGTATATTTTGAGGAAATATATACCAGCGTGAATGCTCTAAAATATTTAAGAATATTTTATAAGATTGAGAGTTAGTAAATGTCTGGAAAGTATATTGGAAGTGTATAAAAAGTTTAGTCATCATAGTTAGGTATTGAAATTGATTTAGCAGTGTTAGTTAATAAAAGTAATGTATAAGAACATATGGAAAAACAGGTTTGTTAAGGAAATATAATTATAAAAGGCATTTAGACCAGTTAACCATTGCATTGGTATATTAGACATTAGACATAGAGGCCTAAATTTTCATGTTTATGATTTTTAAGTTTTATTTTTTGAAAATAGAAGAGATTACAGATAGAAAATAATCAATCATTGCTTTATTTGTACTATGCACAGAAACATTATTTTATACCAAAATATTTTCACAAGCTTTGCATATTACTGTTTGGTTACAGGATATATTTCTTCATTCAGTTAATATATTTATTTCTGCTATTGCTGAACCTTAATACAGTACATTGTTACATGAATAATATTCTGAATGTTCTTGAAGGTACTTTGTTGTTTTCTGTTTATTTTTATCTATAGGTATTGAAAAAAAAAAAACTTTAAATTGAGAACTCCCATTGTGTAGCCATATTTACATTAGGGACACAGGTAATGCAAAATGTAGTTAGTACTGTGCCCACACTGTTCAGGTGCTTTATATGTTTACTTCAGAAGGTTTTATTTAAATAGAAAAGGACCCACTTCATCTCATGGCCAATATCCATTGTACTGCTTTGAAAACACCAACAACTGAATCTAGTATAAGTGAAAATTATATTGTTTTTTTAGTACACAAATGAAAAGTCTTACTATTTAGAAGTAATGTACTAAAGAATTTTACGATTTTGAATCCTCTGGTCTAGCCATATTAGCTGTGTGTTGTTTAAGCTGGGTCTGTGTAAAGGGTTAGGTTTACTCAAGATACTAGAATTTCATATGGTATTATTGTAGAGGGTCTGTAAATTCTAAATGGTCTTTCACTCCTTTATGGTTTACTAAATTAGGGTAAGTAGATGTAATTAGTAAAATTGCCACTTTTTATCTATCCTGATATTTATGTATGTTTCTTTATTCATATCCTTTTGATTTGGTTCTAATTTGCAAGAAAAAATGGAATGTGCAAAGTAAAAATAGATACATAGAGAGATTAGGGAGTGTTCTGAGTCTTCTCTTTTATTGTCTGTTTAATACCATATCTCTTCAGAGCAAGAAGGCTTATTTAGTGTTGTGAATAGCTTCTGCATTTGTCATTATTTTGTCAGCAGTCACTAAAGTTGTTGTACAGTACAGGTAATCATTTGTAAATTGATATGTGTACATTTCCAGATTTGAGAATATTCTTTATGTTGTTTTAGACATTTTATTGTATTGGAAGTGTCAGAAAACCAGTTCCTTAATGGTGATTTCAGTCAAACTGTATTGTCTGTGTCTTCTGAGTAGATAGTTTTGAAGTTGCTATTATTATGAAGTTTAGTACTCAAAATGTTTCAAAGACAGGGTATTAGATGGATGACTTTACTGAGCACACAAAAGCCTTTGTAACCATCTTCTCTTTATGACATGGATTATGAACTAGTTCAGTATCTACAATAAATGTTATTTATTATATAGTTGTTTTTGTAACAGTTGATATTCATTTGTTATATACTCATGCTGAACCCTGTTATTTATGTATATATTGTACAGTACTGTATATATACAGTAGGGTCCCGAATTATGCGAGAATTTGGTCGATGAATAACCTCGTATAAATGGAAAATCGCAGATTTCGAAACACACAACTAACAGAAATAATTACATTTGGCCATGGCAACCGGCAACTTGCTTATTCAAACATGTTTACTACCCTTTTCCATTACTTTCTTTGTACTGTACTGTATTTCTTTATAATATCAAATTGTTCTTGTAAATAAATCAAACATTTAATATACTTTAAAGTTCTAATAACTTGAAAAATGGTTAAAATTACAACCAGGATGGGTGTAAACACTGTATATTTCCCGTTATAACACGACCCGAAATACAGACAAATTTTAATGTTTGTCATATCTATTGTTTAAGACAACTGGTGAATAGCAAAACCATTACTCTATAGACTAGCTTTTGTTGTAAGATTGAAAATCCAAAATTATCAAAATAAAGGCGATTTTATATCATGCGTTTCCTAAACACGCCAAAAAGCACAATAGAAAACGACAACCAATGTTTTGTTTACGTTTATCTCTGATCATAACGAAGAAACAGACGCATTTACACATCTGTGTATAGGTTAGTTTTTGCATCCACAGCAATCTTACCAATATTGATTATATGTTCATTTTGTTATTACCAATGCTCTACTTAATTTTTTTTCTGGGAACTTCCAAATAAATGAAGTGAATGCCATTTATATAATGTTTTTCTTTATGACGCCGCCTGAAACGGAAACCTTCCATTTGTTTACGCTCCATCTTCGATCATAATAAACAAACGAACGCATTAAACACACATGATCAAAGTGATAACTAATGATATTACAGACATTTAGTAAACATTATGTTATTACAAATATTTTACTTACCGTATCCATATAAATTCCTGAATTCGTAGCAAAGCTGGAAACCTTTTTTTTCCTTATGCGTTTAATCCACAATAGCAAACTGCCGCTAATGACAGAATGATAATTTACGATAATTCTAAACTGTTACGAAAGATAATTGTCCTTTCCATATCCAAAATACTTTTCCTAACTTCAGTTAGGAAAACCATATGCAAAAATGGTAAAAGAAGAAAGTACTAGGCCTATTTTCAAAGTCATCGAACAATTAGGTTACCGCTATTACGTTCGATGTGACAGAGAGAGAGAGAGAGAGAGAGAGAGAGAGAGAGAGATGGTTTTAAATGTACTAAACAATAAATATAGTTTATAACACATTGGTCCTTATGTAATATTAACTGTATTGATGGTTTGAATAAATTAAGAAATGGTGTAAACAATTCTTTGTTAACGTATTCGTTCGCGCATATTCGTGAGAGCGGAAGCTAGACATCAGCTGATCTAATCACAGCCAAAAGTAAAACAAAAAGAAGTCTGCAATACTCGATTTTTAAAACGCACCCGAAATTTAAAAACCCAAGTACATGTTTTATTATAGCGCAATTGACTATTTAAAGAATAAAAATTTTCTGGAATAGAATGGCGTTTCCTAAAAAATAGTGGTTTGCTGACGAAATCGGATACCGTATTTTAAGCTATGATTGAAATGGATGTATACACGGTATAATTTTTTTGTTTTGTATTTAATTGACACTCGAAGAAAACCGATTTTGGTTTCTTCATCTATTTGTAAGTATTGTATAACACGAGAGAGAGAGAGAGAGAGAGAGAGAGAGAGAGAGAGAGAATCAGCTGTTGTAATCGAGTGCCGTGTTTTTGTTTCGTGTACCTCCTGAAGCGAGGAATTGATCGCCACAACTAACAATTGTCATGTTAATTTCATTCTTACACTCAAGTTGCCATATGTTAACTAGGGTTTTATTTCTTACGGGGGGAGAGAGAGAGAGAGATCTATTTTACCGTTTACTCTACAAAACTAATCATTGCAAATCAAATGTATACTGTTTAAAATATGACAAAATATTGCCAACTCGTTACCGAAGTTTAGGCTATTCACTGCCGATAAACGAACCCAGTCTACTCGTGAAAACCTTGAACGCCCGGAGGGAAAAATAAGGCTTTTATATATACTGTACTAAACAAAAAATGTTATTTTTATAATAAAATAAATTTTTGAATATACTTACCCGGTGATTATAATAGCTGCAACTCTGTTGCTCGACAGAAAACTCTAAGGTAAAATTCGCCAGCGATCGCTACACAGGTTGCGGGTGTGCCCAACAGCGCCATCTGTCGTCCAGATACCCAGTACTCAATGTAAACAAAGAACTCAATTTTCTCCTCGTCCCACTGCGTCTCTATTGGGGAGGAAGGGAGGGTCCTTTAATTTATAATCACCGGGTAAGTATATTCAAAAATTTATTTTATTATAAAAATAACATTTTTCAATATTTAACTTAGCCGGTGATTATAATAGCTGATTCACACCCAGGGGGGTGGGTAGAGACCAGCAAAATATGTTTACATTATTATGAGCTAAGAATTTTTATTTCATTTTAGAAGTTATCAAAATAACAAAAACAAAATAAATAGGTACCTGGTAAGGAAGTCGACTTGAACAATTACTCTGCCTTTTTAAGTACGTCTTCCTTACGGAGCCTCGCGATCCTCTTAGGATGCTGATCGACCCCTAGGATCTGAAGTATCAAGGGTTGCAACCCATACAACAGGACCTCATCAAAACCCCTAATCTAGGCGCTTCTCAAGAAATGACTTTGACCACCCGCCAAATCAACCAGGATGCGAAAGGCTTCTTAGCCTTCCGGACAACCCAAAAACAACAATAAAAACATTTCAAGAGAAAGATTAAAAAGGTTATGGAATTAGGGAATTGTAGTGGTTGAGCCCTCACCCACTACTGCACTCGCTGCTACGAATGGTCCCAGTGTGTAGCAGTTCTTGTAAAGAGACTGGACATCTTTCAAGTAAAATGACGCGAACACTGACTTGCTTCTCCAATAGGTTGCATCCATTATACTTTGCAGAGATATATTTTGCTTAAAGGCCACGGAAGTTGTTACAGCTCTAACTTCGTGCGTCTTCACCTTAAGCAAAGTTCGGTCTTCCTCACTCAGATGTGAATGAGCTTCTCGTATTAACAATCTGATAAAGTCTGACCAAGCATTCTTTGACAAAGGCAAGGATGGTTTCTTAACTGAACACCATAAAGCTTCAGATTGGCCTTGTAAAGGTTTAGTACGCTTTAAATAGAACTTAAGAGCTCTAACAGGGCATAAGACTCTTTCTAGTTCATTGCCTACGATCTCCGATAAGCTGGGGATATCGAAAGATTTAGGCCAAGGCCGAGAAGGCAGCTCATTTTTGGCTAGAAAACCAAGTTGTAGCGAACAAGTGGCTTTTTCTGACGAAAATCCTATGTTCTTGCTGAAGGCATGAATCTCACTGACTCTTTTAGCCGAGGCTAAGCATACCAGGAAAAGAGTCTTAAGAGTGAGATCTTTCAGGGAGGCTGATTGTAACGGCTCCAACCTGTCTGATATGAAGAATCTTAGTACCACGTCTAAATTCCATCCAGGGGTAGCCAAACGACGCTCCTTGGTGGTCTCAAAAGACTTAAGGAGGTCTTGCAGATCTTTATGTTTGGAAAGATCTAAGCCTCTATGCCGGAAGACCGATGCCAACATGCTTCTGTAGCCCTTGATAGTGGGAGCTGAAAGGGATCGTCCTTTTCTCAGGTATAAGAGAAAAACAGCTATTTGAGCTACAGAGGTACTGGTCGAGGATACAGAAACTGACTTGCACCAGTCTCGGAAGACTTCCCACTTCGATTGGTAGACTCTAATGGAAGAAGCTCTCCTTGCTCTAGCAATCACACTGGCTGCTTCCTTCGAAAAGCCTCTAGCTCTCGAGAGTCTTTCGATAGTCTGAAGGCAGTCAGACGAAGAGCGTGGAGGCTTTGGAGTACCTTCTTTACGTGTGGCTGACGTAGAAGGTCTACCCTTAGAGGAAGACTACTGGGAACGTCTTCTAACCATCGAAGTATCTCGGTGAACCATTCTCTCGCGGGCCAGAGGGAAGCAACTAATGTCAACCTTGTCCCTTCGTGAGAGGCGAACTTCTGCAGTACCTTGTTGACAATCTTGAACGGTGGGAATGCGTAGAGATCCAGATGTGACCAATCTAGGAGGAAAGCATCTATATGTATTGCTGCTGGGTCCGGGACTGGAGAGCAATAGATTGGAAGCCTCTTGGTCAGCGAGGTTGCAAAGAGATCTATGGATGGTTTTACCCCAAGTGGCCCAAAGTCTCTTGCACACATCCTTGTGGAGGGTCCATTCGGTTGGAATTACTTGCCCTTTCCGACTGAGACAATCTGCTATGACGTTCAAGTCGCCTTGGATGAACCTCGTTACTAGGGAGATGTCTTGACCTTTTGACCAGATGAGCAGGTCCCTTGTGATCTCGTACAACGTCAGTGAGTGGGTACCTC
The DNA here is from genome assembly GCF_036898095.1 of Palaemon carinicauda. Taxonomy (NCBI): domain Eukaryota; kingdom Metazoa; phylum Arthropoda; class Malacostraca; order Decapoda; family Palaemonidae; genus Palaemon; species Palaemon carinicauda. The sequence continues at coordinate 119,090,719 of NC_090735.1, read as the reverse complement.
CTTGTTTGGAGATGTACGCCAAGGCCGTGGTGATGTCCGAGTTAACTTCCACCACTTTGCCTCGAAGGAGAGACTTGAAGCTTTTCAAGGCCAGATGTACTGCCAACAGCTCCTTGCAGTTGATATGCATGCTCCTCTGACTCGAGTTCCACAGTCCTGAGCATTCCCGACCGTCTAGTGTCGCGCCCCAGCCCACGTCCGATGCGTCCGAGAAGAGAACGTGGTTGGGAGTCTGAACAGCCAGGGGAAGACCCTCTCTTAGGTTGATATTGTCCTTCCATCAAGTCAGACAAGACTTTATCTTTTCGGAAACCGGGATCGAGACCGCTTCTAGCGTCTTGTCCTTTTTCCAGTGAAAAGCTAGATGGTATTGAAGAGGACGGAGGTGTAGTCTTCCTAGTGGCACAAATTGTTCCACGGATGACAGCGTCCCTACCAGACTCATCCACAGCCTGACTGAGCAGCGTTCCTTCTTCAGCATCTTCTGGATGGATAGCAGGGCTTGATCTATTCTGGGGGCTGATCGTCTTGTTGTTCAGCAACGTCCTCATCAGAGGGTTCCTCATCCGAAAACTGATGAGGAAATGGCAACGGAGTGGGCAACGTCTGGCTCGCTGAGTCCGGTCGCACTGGTGGATGCGTGACGGAGCCGGACGCAATATCATGGAACTGCTGCACAGTCTGTGAACTGTCAACAACCATGGGTGCGCGAGGAAGCACAGCGTCAACCCGAGACTGTCTAGACCGTCTGGGTTGTGCAGTCAACACCCTACCGGGTTGCTGAGGTTGACGCACTGCGTCAAAACAAGTCACCTCTGCTGGTTGTTGAACGTCCTGAACGTCAACAACCACCTCCGAGCGTCGCTTAACGTCAACGTGCGGCTGGCAACCCACACTGGGTCGCATCGGTGGAGGAACCACCTCAACTGGCAGACGCGAGTAGGTTACCTCAGCGTCAACATGGCGCACAACCGACCGGTTGGAAGGTTGTTGGCCAGAAGGTTCGGTAGCAACCTTCTCCGCATTAAAGTCCTCTATCAAGGACGCAAGCTTGGACTGCATGTCTTGCAGCAAAGCCCATTTAGGGTCTACGGGAGCAGGTGTGGCAACAGACGGGGTTAGCGACTGAGGCGGTACCGTTTACCATCCCTGAAAGCCTTGTTATGCGTGACATAATTGTACAGCAAAACTTCAAAGGCTCGAAAACAGCTGTGAAGTTGACCTGTAAACAACTTGGAGCGTCTCCTGGCCAGGCGCCAGGGAGAGTCTACGAGAATTGAGAAGTCTATCTGGGCAGAGGCATGAACTCCCAAGCCGAGAACTTCTCTCGTGTCATATCAGACTCTCGCTCTATAAACCAGTTTAAAAGAAGGGAAAGCAAAGGCTGTATCCCCCAAACTCCTCCTGGTGAAAAACCAGTCGCCTAGCCAACGTAAAGCACTAGCTTAAAAACAACGGCTTCGAAGTAGCTAGGCCTAGTGTAAGCTCTGACGTTTAGGCGAACGAGGAGCAGCAGTTACAAAAAGATCCGGACAAAGATCCTTAAAAAAATCATCATGACTTAATTAAAGTCCATAGGAGGCTAAGCAGCTTTAGGCTCCTCTCCATCTGACAGAGTCCTCAAGGGAATATCAGTAGGAGGGGGAACAGCAACTTCCTCATCTACAGGAACCTTGTCCGATAAAAGCCGAGTCTCAAGCAAGGGAGAGACCTACCGTGGTGGCAATGCTTTACAAGCAGAGTCCACACTCACTGGTGCATTAGTAGCGGACCAGAACGCAACGTCATGTAACTGCTTGACAGTCTGTGAACTGTCAACAACTGAACTGTCAACCACAACAGGTGCGTGAGGACGCACAGCGTCCACTCGAGACTGCTTTGACTGCCTAGACTGAGCAGTCAAAACAACTCTAGAATGCGGAGGTTGACGCACAGCGTCAAAACAAGTCAACTCCGATTGTTAGTGAACGTCTTGAACGTCAACAGGAGCCTCAGCAAGTGGCCTAACGTCCAAATGCGGCTGAAAAACCACACGAGACCGCATCGAGTGTGGTTCTAAACAACCTGACTGACGTGACTAAGCTACGCCAACGTCAACAGTAAGCACAAAGGAACGTTAGGTTGGCTGAAAGCCAGGATATCGATGAGATAAACGGCTAGACTCAACGGACTAATCGGCAGAATAGTCTTCCATAAGGGAGGCAAGCATATACTGCATGTCTTGCCATACAACCCATTAAGGATCAACGGAAATGGTTGTGGTAAGAGACGAGGGTAACGTCTGTGACCGCAACACTTTGCCTACAAAAAAAGACTCTCGGAGTCTGTGTTACGCTTTTGTTAGGCGGCGAGCAGTTATCCGATGACTGCATAGGGTCAGAGCTGTCCTAATGGTTGTAACCAGGACGCTGGACCTGTCCTGAAAGGACTGACTTTCGCTTAAGGGCTTCGAAACCTTGTGACAGGTTTCTTATGCGAAAAGCCTTCGGATGACGAGGAGAAACAACGTCTCTCTCGTCTTATGGTAGGGGAGATCTTGGTAAGATACACCCGATACCATAGAGGGAAAACGTCTGTTCGTTGGTCAAGGCCTCTCGAACCCATAAGTCGTTTGACATTACTTCTTCCCTGGGCTTGGGAGCATGTAAGAGGTCCCGGACTAGGTGAACGACAGGCACGAACAGACGAACCCTCGGACGCAACACTGTAACACTTTGCGCATATCACTTTATCACTTCGATTTTCTGTTTTGCACTTATTTCACTGAAATTTTTACTGATTTCTACCTGAAACATGCAATTCTACCCTTCATTAAAAGGTAGTAATTGCGAAATCAGTCGTATAATGCAAGCTCATTAATACCAGCAAAAAACAGAAAACATATTTAAAGATAAAAAAAAAATCAGTGGCTGGGAAAGAGACTAAACACTAGTTCATATAACTACGTTTTCAATCTCTCACCGCACATAGCCTGGGGACGAGAATAAAAAACTAAAACGTTTTATCCTTCCTCCCCGTACAGCGACTAGGGACGAGAGTAACTCGAAAACAACGTTACCCGCTTGAACGGAACGTTTTCTCTCCTCTCTCTCCCTCCGTCTCTATCTCTCTCTCTCTCTCTCTCTCTTGATTTCGCACCTAAGAGAAGAGCCCAATTATATTTCGTCAAAAAAACATGTTATTTGACTAAAGGAAAAAACTGAAAGGTTTTTCAAATAAAAAGTTCCTTTAAAATAGAATTTAAAACATTTAAGCTAAGAAAGAATGAACAAAACGTCAGAATCGATTTACTCTTACTGCAAAGTGAAACCGTGATACACTCTCTCTCTATCGTAACGATAGAGCGCATGTTGAACGTCCTGAACGTCAACAACTGCGTAGCATAAATAAACTAAACGTTAGTTCATCTTTGAAAACAGTACGAAGACTATCAAAGAAATTCTTTCATAAAATATTACATTTAAAAAGTTTTAAATCCTTAGCTCTTTAAAAGCTAATTACGATATAAAGGGCTCAACGTTGATTAACTTCGGTTTCCAAGTTAGGACCGCCTACTCTCAGGAAAGGTCTATATAAACAAAACATTAAAATTATTTTTATATGTTTATAATAAATGGAAAGTTAATCGAAGAGGCCTAATAAAGGCGGAGAGATATAAAATATATAGAGGAAAATCTATAACGTGATATAATTACTAAAAGCCTAAACACACTTCCGCTAAGGGAAGGGTCGGCCATTTAAAAGTGAAAGAAAGTCCATACTCTCTTTGTCACCATAATTAAATCTATCCAAAACAAGTTCAAGATTTAAGATGAAGATAAAACACCTGCATAGCGAAAGCTCAAAACTAGAATAGTGTACTTCACCAATTAGTTGTGAAAACAAATCCAGTTTAGCAACAGCGAATAAGCACGTCTTGTCGGGAGCACGACAGAGAGAAAATTGAGTTCTTTGTTTACATTGAGTACTGGGTATCTGGACGACAGATGGCGCTGTTGGGCACACCCGCAACCTGTGTAGCGATCGCTGGCGAATTTTACCTTAGAGTTTTCTGTCGAGCAACAGAGTTGCAGCTATTATAATCACCGGCTAAGTTAAATATTGAAAATAATGCTTTAATATACCATCATTAACACTACCATTACAATTATCGTAAGGTTGGAGAAAGATAATGATTGCCGAGAACGTAACCACAATTCTGTTTACATTTTGTCAGCTGGACTCGCACAGTTAACAGTTGATTTCATTGTTGATGTGGAATTTTATCCTTAAATAGGCTATTCATTATGAAATTATGTTAATAAGATGTAATGTTAATATTGTTTTGTAAAATTTATTATAAATCACCGTATTTAGGGCTACCAATATGCTTAGAAAACGGATTTTGAGCGAAGCGAAAAATCTATTTTTGGGTGAGATAGCCATGGCGTCCTGATGGAAGGTTCCTTTTTGGTAGCTTCCTTGGGTATAAGACTACTAAGATATTCCCAGAGAATTTAACCACAGGTTATCACAGAATTCTAACTTCTGGAGCGAGTATCTCAAAGGTTTCCCTTTAAGACATCGTAATACAACAGGGGACGCGCATGTCTGAACGCGCCACATAGCTATCTTCACCCCGAACAGAGTTAATGCTTCGGTGTGAAAGGATTGAGAATAGCTGGGAGCCGTTCCACAGCTAATCTCACTCGTGGCTACTACTGATACTCGAGACGTAAACAAACGGACGCCATTGCTCTAATGACGTCACGCCCGTCTTCATCCTGAAGCCAGTTGCTGCCCATCACCATGATACAGTAGCACAGGGTGGGAACAAAACTGGACGAAGTAGTAGGGAGGGTCCATCAGGACGCCATGGCTATCTCACCCAAAAATAGATTTTTCGCTTCGCTCAAAATCCGTTTTTTGGGCTCAAGCCATGGCGTCCTGATGGAAGAGTACCAGAGAATCAATGTATCGTGGTAGATTTTCCCCTAGTATTAAGTGCCTAGGCATTGACAAAACAGCAAAGTAATCTTAGATAAAGAACCATAGGGACGAAGTATCCTGCCCCCCTTGGCAGTGAAGTTCCCATGGGCTATGCCGACGTCAAAGTGGTATTGAAGGGCTATTCATCCTGAGAGAAGAACTTGAAGAACTTAGAGATGAAGCTGAATGTTTGGTATTTGTATAGGAACATTCTGAAATTAGACCAGTGGTGGTTGGACACTGTGTATAGAGTTCATCTCTTGGGTATCAGAAGTAAGTATTCGTGTAGGAACCTTACTTAGTCAGGGTGAATATAATTTAGGATTAGACATCTTAAATTCTTCATAACCATAAGAAAGGAGGAATAAATAAAACTATGACAGGTATGTATTTCATAGTAAGTAGGAGCTGATAGAGACGCACAAGTAATAAAATAGAAATTTTATTTCACAAATGCAGAAATTAAATAATTTACAGCAAAAAGTAAAGTTCATTTACAGTAATAATAATGTACATAGAAATAAAGGCTTGCTCTTGAATCTGAAAAGGAATTTCAGGATATTAGTAGGTACTCGTTCTCGAGGAACGCAAGTCTTTAATTAAAACACATCATGCTCAAGGCATGCGGCACTTGTGTGACACTATGACATTTCACCTGGGATAAGAACAGTTATAAAAGCACTAAGTGTTTTTCGACATCACTATGAATCGCTCGAGGGTCATCATAGGCACCCGAAGAGTTAGAGTCCCAAGTAACTCACTGTTCTACGCAGAGTTAGGTGCAGGTTTCATAACACTACCTGCGGCTACCACAAAATGTTTGACTTCGTGCACTTGTTTCGCATAGTGTTTAAAGAAAACTCGCGAGGACTTCCAGCCCGTGAAGTTTTTAAGGCTTTCAAAGTCCATGCTCTGAAAGAAATTCAGAGAAGATGCCACTTTTCTAGGATCATGACCAGCGGGTGTACTGTTCGGATCCGCTCTGCGAATGAAGTAGGTGATTTTCGCTCTTAATTGTTTCAGTGACAGGTCGCTGCCCGATGTTTCTCCTTTGAAGAGTTAGCCTCCACCAAAGTTCGAAGTTCTGCGAAGATAGACCTTGAGGCTCTCTACTGGACATAGAGAGACATCCTCCTTCAGGGGGCATATTCTCCAAGGGCCCCATCTTTTGGTGGGTAATTCATTTTTAGCGAGAAACGTCGGATCAGGGGAGAGGGTCACTTCTCCTGAATCGGTAAACAGGATGTGTCCTTCTTCTCTTGATAATGCCACTATTTCGCTGACTCGAGCTCCCGAAGCGAGAGCAAATAAAAATATAACTTTCTGAGTCAGATCCTTGAGGGGGCATGAATCGTTGTCCAAGTTGGAGGCGAAATGGAGTACCTTGTCTAGTGACCAGGAGATCGGTTTCGGTGGGGGTGCTGGACGTAGGCGAGCACATGCTTTTGGTAGTTTGTTGAAGATGTCGTTGGACAGATCAATTTGGAAAGCATATAGAATTGGTCTAGTCAAGGCCGATTTGCAGGTTGAAATCGTATTGGCTGCTAATCCTTGTCCATGAAGGTGAATAAAGAAGGACATACAGAAATCAATCGTGATTTCTTTAGGATTTTTTGTCTTGACAAAGGAGACCCATTTCCTCCAGGATGATTCATATTGCCGTCTCGTGGATTCGGTCTTGTATTCCTCTAGGAAGTCTAGACTTTTCTTCGAGATCCCAAACCTCTTCTTTGCGGCAAGGGAGAGAAAATCATGAGATGAAGGTCCTTGATTTTCGATGATGAAGCGAAGACAGTCGACTTCTGTACTTGTTGAAAGAGAACTGGGCCCGGGAGAGGGATCAGCTTGGGCTGCAGCTCCAGGACCAGGGGGTACCAGTTGCTCCGGGGCCACTTGGGAGCCACTAGGGCCGCTGTCCCTTTGAAGGTTCTCAGTTTGGAGAGGACTTTCAACAGAAGGTTGGTGGGAGGGAACAGGTAGATCTTGGACCATCTGTTCCAGTCCAGTGACATGGCATCCACTGCTTCTGCTTTGGGGTCCTCGTACGGGGCTACGTACAGAGGAAGTTGATTGTTGTCGCTCGTTGCAAAGAGATCTATCTGAAGTTCAGGGACTTGGTGAGAGATGAAGGAGAACGATCTTGCGTCTAGGGACCATTCCGACTCTATCGGGTTTGTCCGAGATAGAGCATCCGCTGTCACGTTGCGGAATCCTTGTAGGTGAACTGCAGACAGGTGCCACTTCTTCTTCTCTGCCAGACGGAAGATTGGGAGAAGCACCTGATTTATCTGGGGCGATCTTGAGCCTTGGCGATTGAGACAACGAACTACCACCGAGTTGTCTAGGGTTAGACGGATGTGGATCGAGGGCGGCGGGGATAACTTCTTCAGTGTTAGAAGGACCGCCATGGCCTCCAAGATGTTTATGCGGAACGTCTTGAATAGTGGAGACCAGGTACCTTGAACCTGTTTCTGGTGGGAGTGACCTCCCCAACCTTCCAGTGAGGCATCCGTGTGGATGTTGAGTGATGGAGGAGGGTGTTGGAGAGGAATGGACCTTTTCAGGGCCTTTTCTTCCGACCACGGCTTTAGGAGGCGTCGCAGTCTGTTTGGAAGCCGTCTCTTGAGGTCTCTTCGAGCGATGGATGCCGAGCGTCTCCAGACTCCCGCGGCATCCTTTAGCTGTGCACGAAGCACTGGGTTTGTCACTGAGGCGAATTGTAGAGAGCCTAGAACTCGTTCCTGCTGTCGTCTTGAAATGCGTTTGGATTTCAGTAGTCGCTTGACAGACCCTGCTATTTCCTTCCTTTTCTTCTGGGGGATGGAAAGGCGGTGTGACTGAAGATTCCAGTGGATTCCCAACCACTGAAACTTCTGAGCTGGAGAGAGGCGAGATTTTTTCTCGTTGATCTTGAATCCCAGGTGTTCTAGGTACTGGGTAACTTCGTTGCAAGACTTTGCACACTCTTCGGGCGATGGAGCCCAGACTAGCCAGTCGTCGAGGTAGGCCATCACCTGGACGTTTCTTAGGCGGAGTTGTTGTACTATTGCATCCGCCAGTTTTGTGAAGATCCGAGGGGCCACGTTGAGGCCGAAGGGCATGGCCCGGAAGGCGTAGCTTTTCCTTTGGAGTCGAAATCCTAGGTAGGAGGAAGCGTGATGGTTCATTGGAACGTGCCAGTAGGCATCCGCCAGGTCTATAGAGACCGTATAGGAACCTTGAGGCAGAAGGGTCCTTATTTGTTGAAGCGTCAGCATCTTGAATTTGTTGTTCGCTATGAACTTGTTGAGGGGGGATAAGTCCAGAATGACTCTGAGTTTGTCTGAGTCCTTCTTGGGAACACAAAACAGTCTCCCTTGGAACCTGGTGGACTTTACCTTCCTTATCACCTTCTTGTTCAAGAGGTCTAGAACATATTCTTCCAGAAGGGGGGTTGATTGTTGGAAGAATTGCTGGAAGATTGGGGGTGGTTGAGTCCAACTCCAGCCTAGACCCTTCTTGACTATGCTGTGCGCCCAGGGATCGAAGGTCCAACGATCCTGGAATTGGCGGAGTCTTCCTCCCACCGGAAGCACTTCATTGCTTCTGGTGTCCCGAGGACTTGCTGCCTCGGCCGCTAGCTCCCTTTCCTCCTCTACCTCTGGAGGGACGGCGAGATGCGTCTTTGCTTGCACCCCTGAATGAGCCTCTACCTTTGGCACGAAAGGTAGTTGATTGTTGCTCAAAGGCAGGGGTGAAGACCGGTGACTGTGACAACACCGGTTGGGGGACCAATTGAAAGGTCTGTTGTGGTTGGGCAACCACTTGGGAGGTAGCGGTTCCCGGAAACTGACGTCTTTGCTGACGTTGCTGGGGTTTTTGCTTTTGGGGTTTCCTCTTAGGCTGAGGTCCGTCGTCCTGAGAGGGTTTCCTTTTCCTGGACATGCCCCACTTGTGGAGAAGGTTCCTATTCTCCGTGGCGGCTCTGTCAGTGATTTCCTTCACAAGGTCAGAAGGAAAGAGGTGTTTTCCCCAGATGTTGGAGGAAATCAGCCTCCGGGGTTCGTGTTTCACTGTGGCACCGGCAAACACGAATTCACGACAGGCTCTTCGAGCCTTTATGAAGTGGTACAAGTCCTTCATTACAGTCAATAAGTGGGATTTGGAGAGTACCATGTAGTGGTCTGGTACTCTAGTGTCACAGGCCATAACTTCAAGTTGGACTTGATGAGAAAGAGATGCCGCAAGCCTCTCCTTCATGTCTTGTTCCCGACGAAGGAGGTGATCGTTGAGCTTAGGGAGGTCTTCATTAAACTGACGTCCGGCGACGTCAGGATCGAGCCTTCCCACGACGAAAGTATGTTGAACATCTTTCCAGTGTCGAGCGTCAGGGGGGGTCACTATGGAGAAGGGTCTGCACTCCTCCAATGCAGGGCAGGGTTTCCCTTCATCCGCCGCTTTAAGGCATGCAGCTAAGGCCTTTTCCAAGAATGGAAGAACCGCAGTTTCAGGTGCAACGTAAGTAGGGTGCTTCTTGCTCAATGCCGGAAGCTTAGAGCAGGTAAAGCCTCTACTCTTGAATGCGGAGGCTAGCATAGCCTGGGCCTTTGCGAGATCGAACACTATCTCTTCCTTAGGTTCGGTCTCTTCCTTCGAGGCAGGTTCGGAACGAAGCCGGACGTAACAGTCCGGGTAGGCCTCAAAGTTTGGGAAGAACTCCACATCTTCCAAAGGGACCGTGCCGATCTTATCACTGACAAAGATCCTGCCGGTCGCAATAACCATATGCTCTGCATACCTCCACGGGTTGGCACGAGAGCAAGCGGGGAGATCCTTGACCGAAATCTTCTTCGGTTCTCTAGATCCTATCATCGACCTGATGGACTCCTGGTTCTCCTTCAGCCTGTCGTCCATGACGGCTCTAATCAGTCGGATCAATTCTTGAGTGGAAGAAGAAGGATCCGGAGTCGAGGAGGTAGACGGAATAGACATTTCCGTCGGTGTAGGAGTAGGAGGGGGGATGGACGGGGGAGCGACCTCTTGCTCCGACTCGGCGTATTCCACCTTGTCTTCGTCATCTTCGGCTCCTTGAGCCATAAGCGTTTTCTCCGTGTCTTCCGAGACATCCGAAATCTGTTCGTCATCTTCGGAATCCAAACGACACTCGTGCATGGACTGAGCCATGACTACATCAGGTTCCACCGTAATTTGGACAGTGGGGATCACGTCTTTGGGGACCACTGAATCAGGGGAGGCCTTAGGGAACAACAGTGACCTCAGTTCTTCGGTGGCCAGGTACGGTCCGGTAGCATTTTTCTGGAAGCCACGCACCCACTTGCGCAGCTTTTCACGAGAAATGTCTCTAATCTCCGCTGAGGGAGGATTATGGAAGGCCTCAACTAGGTGAGCCTGACAGACCGTACAGTTCAGTGGATTCCAAAACTTCAAATCCCCTTTCTTGTCTGCACAAGGGGCGTGAGTCCTGCAAGCCGTATGCCCGTAAAACTGCGGGCGTTTCACAGCGCAGAAGGCGAAATCACACTTCATCTGCTCCTCCTGTGGAAGAAAGAAAAAATGAGTATGGGGGAGTCATAAGAATGGCTCTTAAACTAAGTTAATATTAATTATTAATTTTAACTTAATGAAAGGTGTGATGCATAGAGAATGAAAATAGTAAAGGAGAACATGCTCCATGCATCTCGCCCGGCTGGTTACCATAAGCTTGGTCCCTGGATAATCCGAGTGACCGAGGGCACCGGATATAATTCCTTAGAGCTCCAAGTATTTTGGAATTCCGTGGAAAAATCCAAGGGCAAGATTGGGACCGAGATCATTCGGTTCCAAGTTAAGGGCCAGAAGGCCTCTTTTAAAGGTAACTGCTTCTGGCAACCAGCCGTGCTAAGATGCACATAGCATGCTGGAATTAGAAGAATGCAAAGAGACAGCATGATCACTAACAGAGCAGTACTAGGTACTGATCTTAATAGTAGAAACAGTCTATCTGTTTGCAATATAGGGCTATCATTGTCCTATGATAGCTACAGGAAGGGGGTGCAAGTATTCTTGACGCCTCCGGGGCATCCGGCAAGCCGCCGGCATGCCGGAGCTCGCTCCAGCATAGATTCTGGCATTAGGACAGACAATGTTCAAAGTCAGTCAAATACCAGGATGGCGGCCGCCGGCACAACGGCGGCACGCCGGCAGGGAGCGGCGGCTCCGGCAGTCGGAGGATGCCGGATTGGTGACTGGGATAAGGATGGTTAAAGCTGTACCGGGTTGCCGGCAGTATATGCCGGCACTCCGGCGGCCGACCGGCAAGCGGACGACAAGCTAGGAGGAGGAGAGCCGCCGGTAGTAGCCGGCGGCAGCCGGCAGTCCCTCGGTACACGGGGGGCTGGCGGCAAGGATAGGAAGAGTCACCAAGTAGGAGGCAGGTATTGCCGACAGTAGAGGCGGCAAGAGACCGGCACCCGGATAGGGAGAGAGACAGGGGGGAGGGGGGAGGGGGGAAGGGATGCAGGAAGTACCATCAGGACTCCAGACAACCCTCCCCCTCCCTGAGAGGGTGTACCCATGATAGAGGCAGGCTCTAACATCCATGAGCAGGGGTCACTAGGGACCGGGAGCAAGGTAGCCCAAGGGAGGGCTAGGGAACACCCAAAGGGGGGGGGGAGGAGACTCCCATATGCAGAGCTATACTAGCAACTAACCTTATAGGACACTATGAAGGTATATGTACCAGAGCGGACTGCACAAGGAAGCTCGGGTAGCCCTACTATTCCACCCTAAGGAGGAGTTGTAGGACAGGGGACAGATGGGTATAAACTAACCTAAGCATAGGCTAGGCTATACAAGAGATAGGTGGGGAGGGAGAAGAGAGAAGTCTTCCAAGGAAGGGTTTCTGTACCAGAGCGGCCACTAGGGAAAGGGAGGACACTCCCTAACCTAAGATCAGGCAGATCAGCTAAAACGGTGCAAGAGTACAGTTTCAGCATGGAACAGAGAAACCTTCCTAACCTAACCTAGAGCAGGGCTAAGAGTCCTGAACTAGGAAAGGAAGAAGACATATCGCTATCGCAGGAAAGTCATAGACTATCCTAGCCATAGAGGTAGGGCTAGCCTAACCTCACTCTCGGACGCAACCCTAAAGGGGGTTCATTCCTTTAGGGAGGACAGAGAGGCGATATATACTCTATTAGACAATAGATCCCTTTACTCAGAAAAGGAATCAAGGCTAAATAGAGGGAATGCCAAGGCAGGGGATGAAGGAAGCATATAGGGGTCCTATCATTAGGTTAGGCTAGAAAGAATCACTGACTAGCCTATCCCCTATATGGTCCCTGAAGGCGAAAACATTTGCATCACTGTCAAAAGTATTGTAAAACAATGCCACTATCTTCATAACTTAGCCTAGGATCACTAATAAATCATGCATGAACACTTGTATGTAGGCTCCTGGCCTGGGGGCTATAGTAGCCGACTGGTATGAGGTCAATCGATGACCGATAAAAAGCGTCTAAACACGATATAAAAGTTCCTAGCTATGAAGACTAAATAAACTAATGTAATCGATTAGTATATAAGGCCGGAAACGTTGTTGTGGCTAACTAAATAAGACATGCATAACAACAACGACGCCATAAAATGGCGGGTCCGGTAGAGGCACAGCTCTGCCAAAAAACAGCAATTATCTCGAAAAGTAATATTTACTTTACGGCCAGAGCTTAATTAAACAATACTGGAACCTTGTACTCAACTTTCCAGAAGAAGGCGAGGCTGAAGGTAACGACATAGCGAAGATGCAAAACGATAAAGTTAACACAGGGAAAATCCGTCTAAGTAGGGCAGCTACTAAACAAAGGATGAAGACGGGCGTGACGTCATTAGAGCAATGGCGTCCGTTTGTTTACGTCTCGAGTATCAGTAGTAGCCACGAGTGAGATTAGCTGTGGAACGGCTCCCAGCTATTCTCAATCCTTTCACACCGAAGCATTAACTCTGTTCGGGGTGAAGATAGCTATGTGGCGCGTTCAGACATGCGCGTCCCCTGTTGTATTACGATGTCTTAAAGGGAAACCTTTGAGATACTCGCTCCAGAAGTTAGAATTCTGTGATAACCTGTGGTTAAATTCTCTGGGAATATCTTAGTAGTCTTATACCCAAGGAAGCTACCAAAAAGGAACCTTCCATCAGGACGCCATGGCTTGAGCCCAAAAAGACAATAGATTTGATACATTTTATAGTACTTGACTCGCAGACTTTGAACAGTTTCGCAGATACAGAAAATTTATTTTTGAAAAATAGAGGTCGCATAAAAGGGGAATCGTATAATTCGAACACGCATAATTCGGGACCCTACTGTATATACATACACACACACTTACACACACACACACACACATATATATATATATATATATATATATATATATATATATATATATATATATATATATATATATATATATATATAACGGATTTTGAGCGAAGCGAAAAATCTATTTTTGGGTGAGATAGCCATGGCGTCCTGATGGAAGGTTCCTTTTTGGTAGCTTCATTGGGTATAAAACTACTAAGATATTCCCAGAGAATTTAACCACAGGTTATCACAGAATTCTAACTTCTGGAGCGAGTATCCCAAAGGTTTCCCTTTAAGACATCGTAAATCAACAGGGGACGCATGTCTGAACGCGCCACATAGCTATCTTCACCCCGAACAGAGTTAATGCTTCGGTGTGTAAGGGTTGAGAATAGCTGGGAGCCGCTCCACAGCCAATCTCACTCGTGGCTACTACTGATACTCGAGACGTAAACAAACGGGCGCCATTGCTCAAATGACGTCACGCCCGTCTTCATCCTGAAGCCAGTTGCTTGCCCATCACCATGATACAGTAGAACAGGGTGGGATCTAAAACTGGACGAAGTAGCAGGGAGGGTCCATCAGGACGCCATGGCTATCTCACCCAAAAATAGATTTTTCGCTTCGCTCAAAATCCGTTTTTTGGGCTCAAGCCATGGCGTCCTGATGGAAGAATACCAGAGAATCAATGTATCGTGGTAGATTTTCCCCTAATAGTAAGTGCCAAGGCATTGACAAAACAGCATAGTAATCTTTGATAAAGGACCATAGGGAAGAAGCATCCTGCCCCCTTGGCAGTGAAGTTCCCATGGGCCATGCCAACGTCAAAGTGGTATTGAAGGGCTATTCATCCTGATAGAAGAACTTGAAGAACTTGGAGATGAAGCCGAATGTTTGGTATTTGTATAGGAACATTCTGAAAATTAGACCAGTGGTGGTTGGGCACTGTGTATTGAGAGTGATGGTTCATCTCCCGGGTATTAAAAGTAAGTATTCGTGTTGGAACCTTACATAAACAGAGTGAATATAAATTAAGAGTTAGCATCTTAATTTCTTCATAACCATAAGGAAAAGGGGGGATAATAAAACTATGACAGGCATGTATTTCATAGTAAGTAGGAGCTGATTGAGACGCACAGGTAATAAAATAGAAATTTTATTTCACAAATGCAGAAATTAAATAATTTACAGCAATAAGTAAAGTTCATTTACAGTAATTATAATGTACATAGTAATAAAGACTTGCTCTTGAATCTGAAAAGGAATTTCAAGTTTATTTGTAGGCACTCGTTCTCGAGGAACGCAAGTCTTTGATTAAAAAACACGTCATGCTCAGGGCATGCGGCACTTGTGTGACAACTATGACATTTCACCTGGGATAAGAACAGTTATAAAAGCACTAAGTGTTTTCGACATCACTATGAATCGCTCGAGGGTCAACATAGGCACCCGAAGAGTTAGAGTCCCAAGTAACTCACTGTTCTACGCAGAGTTAGGTGCAGGTTTCATAACACTACCTGCGGCTACCACAAAATGTTTGACTTCGTGCACTTGTTTCGCATAATGTTTAAAGAAAACTCGCGAGGACTTCCAACCCGTGAAGTTTTTAAGGCTTTCAAAGTCCATACTCTGAAAGAAATTCAGAGATGATGCCACTTTTCTAGGATCATGACCAGCGGGTGTACTGTTAGGATCCGCTCTGCGAATGAAGTAGGTGATTTTCGCTCTTAATTGTTTCAGTGACAGGTCGCTGCCCGATGTTTCTCCTTTGAAGAGTTGGCCTCCACCAAAGTTTGAAGTTCTGCGAAGATAAACCTTGAGGCTCTCTACTGGACATAGAGAGGCATCCTCCTTCAGGGGGCATATTCTCCAAGGGCCCCATCTTTTGGTGGGTAATTCATTTTTGGCGAGAAACGTCGGATCAGGGGAGAGGGTAACTTCACCTGTATCGGTAAACAGGATGTGTCCATCCTCTCTTGATAAAGCCACTATTTCGCTGACTCGAGCTCCTGAAGCGAGAGCAAAGAGAAATATAACTTTCTGAGTCAGATCCTTGAGAGGGCATGAATCATTGTCCAAGTTGGAGGCGAAATGGAGCACCTTGTCTAGTGACCAGGAGATCGGTTTCGGTGGGGGTGCTGGGCGTAGGCGAGCACATGCTTTCGGTAGTTTGTTGAAGATGTCGCTGGACAGATCAATTTGGAAAGCATATAGAATTGGTCTGGTCAAGGCCGATTTGCAGGTTGATATCGTATTGGCTGCTAATCCCTGTCCATGAAGGTGAATAAAGAAGGACATGCAGAAATCAATCGTGATTTCTTTAGGATTTTTTGTCTTGACGAAGGAGACCCATTTCCTCCAGGATGATTCATATTGCCGTCTTGTGGATTCGGTCTTGTATTCCTCTAGGAAGTCCAGACTTTTCTTCGAGATCCCAAACCTCTTCTTTGCGGCTAGGGAGAGAAAATCATGAGATGAAGGTCCTTGATTTTCGATGATGAAGCGAAGACAGTCGACTTCTGTACTTGTTGAGAGAGAACTGGGCCCGGGAGAGGGATCAGCTTGGGCTGCAGCTCCAGGACCAGGGGGTACCAGTTGCTCCGAGGCCACTTGGGAGCCACTAGGGCCGCTGTCCCTTTGAAGGTTCTCAGTTTGGAGAGGACTTTCAACAGAAGGTTGGTGGGGGGGAACAGGTAGATCTTGGACCATCTGTTCCAATCCAGTGACATGGCATCCACTGCTTCTGCTTTGGGGTCCTCGTACGGGGCCACATACCGAGGAAGTTGATTGTTGTCGCTCGTTGCAAAGAGATCTATCTGAAGTTCTGGGACTTGGTGAGAGATGAAGGAGAACGATCTTGCGTCTAGAGACCATTCCGACTCTATCGGGTTTGTCCGAGATAGAGCATCCGCTGTCACGTTGCGGAATCCTTGTAGGTGAACTGCAGACAGGTGCCACTTCTTCTTCTCTGCCAGACGGAAGATTGGGAGAAGCACCTGATTTATCTGGGGCGATCTTGAGCCTTGGCGATTGAGACAACGAACTACCACCGCGTTGTCTAGGGTTAGACGGATGTGGATCGAGGGTGGCAGGGATAACTTCTTTAGGGTTAGAAGGACCGCCATGGCCTCCAAGATGTTTATGTGGAACGTCTTGAACAGGGGAGACCAGGTGCCTTGAGCCTGTTTTTGGTGGGAGTGACCTCCCCAACCCTCCAGCGAAGCGTCCGTGTGGATGTTGAGTGATGGAGGAGGGTGTTGGAGAGGAATGGACCTTTTCAGGGCCTTTGCTTCTGACCACGGCTTTAGGAGAAGTCGCAGTCTGTTTGGAAGCCGTCTCTTGAGGTCTCTTCGAGCGATGGATGCCGAACGTCTCCAGACTCCCGCGGCATCCTTTAGCTGTGCGCGAAGCACTGGGTTTGTCACTGAGGCGAACTGTAGAGAGCCTAGAACTCGTTCCTGCTGGCGTCTTGAAATGCGTTTGGATTTCAGCAGTCGCTTGACAGACCCTGCTATTTCCTTCCTTTTCTTCTGGGGAATGGAAAGGCGGTGTGACTGAAGGTTCCAGTGGATTCCCAACCATTGGAACTTCTGAGCTGGAGAGAGGCGAGATTTTTTCTCGTTGATCTTGAATCCCAGGTGTTCTAGGTACTGGGTGACTTTGTTGCAAGATTTTACACAATCTTCGGGCGATGGAGCCCAGACTAGCCAGTCGTCGAGGTAGGCCATCACCTGGACGTTTCGTAGGCGGAGCTGTTGTACTATGGCATCCGCCAGTTTTGTGAAGATCCGAGGGGCCACGTTGAGGCCGAAGGGCATGGCCCGGAAGGCGTAGCTCTTCCTTTGGAGTCGAAATCCTAGGTAGGAGGAAGCGTGATGGTTCATTGGAACGTGCCAGTAGGCATCCGCCAGGTCTATGGAGACCGTGTAGGAACCTCGAGGCAGAAGGGTCCTTATCTGCTGAAGAGTCAGCATCTTGAACTTGTCGTTCGCTATGAACTTGTTGAGGGGGGATAAGTCCAGAATGACTCTGAGTTTGTCTGAGTCTTTCTTGGGAACACAAAACAGTCTCCCTTGGAACCTGGTGGACTTTACCTTCCTTATCACCTTCTTGTTCAAGAGATCTAGGACATATTCTTCCAGAAGAGGGGTTGATTGTTGGAAGAATTGCTGGAAGATTGGGGGTGGTTGAGTCCAACTCCAGCCTAGACCCTTCTTGACGATGCTGTGTGCCCAGGGATCGAAGGTCCAACGATCCTGGAATTGGCGGAGTCTTCCTCCCACCGGAAGCACTTCATTGCTTCTGGTGTCCCGAGGGCTTGCTGCCTCGGCCGCTAGCTCCCTTTCCTCCTCTGCCTCTGGAGGGACGGCGAGAAGCGTCTTTGCTTGCACCCCTGTATGAGCCTCTACCTTTGGGACGAAAGGTAGTTGACTGTTGCTCGAAAGCAGGGGTGAAGACCGGTGACTGTGACAACACCGGTTGGGGGACCAATTGAAAGGTCTGTTGTGGTTGGGCAACCACTTGGGAGGTAGCGGGTCCCGGAAACTGACGTCTTTGTTGACGTTGCTGGGGTTTCTGTTTTTGGGATTTCCTCTTAGGTTGAGGTCCGTCGTCCTGAGAGGGTTTCCTTTTCCTGGACATGCCCCACTTGTGGAGAAGGTTCCTATTCTCCGTGGCGGCTCTGTCGGTGATTTCCTTCACGAGGTCAGAAGGAAAGAGGTGTTTACCCCAGATGTTGGAGGAAATCAGCCTCCGGGGTTCGTGTTTCACGGTGGCACCTGCAAACACGAATTCACGACAGGCTCTCCGAGCCTTTATGAAGTGGTACAAGTCCTTCATCACGGTCATCAGGTGGGATTTGGAGAGTACCATGTAGTGGTCTGGTACTCTGGTGTCACAGGCCATAATTTCAAGTTGGACTTGATGAGATAAGGATGCTGGGAGCCTCTCCTTCGTATCTTTTTCCCGACGAAGGAGGTGATCGTTGAGCTTAGGGAGGTCTTCATTAAACTGACGTCCGGCGACGTCAGGATCTAGCTTTCCCACGACGAAAGTATGCTGGACATCCTTCCAGTGTCGAGCGTCAGGGGGAGTTACTATGGAGAAGGGTCTGCACTCCTCCAGTGCAGGGCAGGCTTTCCCCTCTTCCGCAGCTTTAAGGCACGCAGCTAAGGCCTTTTCCAGGAATGGAAGAATCGCACTTTCAGGTGCGACATAAGTAGGGTGCTTCTTGCTCAGGGCCGGAAGCTTAGAGCAGGTAAAGCCCCTACTCTTGAATGTGGTGGCTAGCATAGCCTGGGCCTTTGCGAGATCGAACACTATCTCTTCCTTCGGTTCGGTCTCTTCCTTCGAGGCAGGTTCAGAACGCAGACGGACGTAACAGTCCGGGTAGGCCTCAAAGTTTGGAAAGAACTCCACGTCTTCCAAGGGGACCGTGCCGATCTTATCGCTGACAAAGATCCTGCCGGTCGCGATAACCATATGCTCAGCATACCTCCACGGGTTGGCATGTGAGCAAGCGGGGAGATCCTTAACCGAAATCCTCTTCGGTTCTCTGGATCCCATCATGGACCTGATGAACTCCTGATTCTCCTTCAACCTGTCGTCCATGACGGCTCTAATCAGTCGGATCATTTCTTGAGTGGAAGAAGAGGGATCCGGGGTCGAGGAGGTAGACGGAATAGACACTTCCGTCGGTGTAGGAGTAGGAGCGGGGGTGGAAGGAGGAGCGACCTCTTGCTCCGACTCGGCGTATTCCACCTTGTCTTCGTCATCTTCGGCTCCTTGAGCCATAAGCGTCTTCTCCGTGTCTTCCGAGACATCCGACATCTGTTCGTCATCTCCGGAATCCAGGCGACACTCATGCATGGACTGAGCCATGACAACATCAGGTTCCACTGTAAGTTGGACAATGGGAATCACGTCTTTGGGTACCACTGAATCAGGGGAGGCCTTAGGGAACAGGAGTGACCTCAATTCTTCGGTGGCATTTTTCTGGAAGCCACGCACCCACTTGCGTAGCTTTTCACGAGAAATGTCTCTGACCTCCGCTGAGGGAGGGTTATGGAAGGCGTCAGCTATGTGAGCCTGGCAGACCGTACAGTTCAGTGGATTCCAAAACTTCAGATCCCCTTTCTTGTCGGCACAAGGGGCGTGAGTCCTGCAAGCCGTATGCCCGTAAAACTGCGGGCGTTTCACAGCGCAGAAGGCGAAGTCACACTTCATCTGCTCCTCCTGTGGAAGAAAGAGAAAATGAGTATGGGGGAGTCATAAGAATGGCTCTTAAACTAAGTTAATATTAATTATTAATTTTAACTTAAAGAAGGGTGTGATGCATAGAGATTGAAATAGTAAAGAGAACATACTCCATGCATCTCGCCCGGCTGGTTACCGTAAGCTTTGTCCTTGGATAATCCGAGAGACCGAAGGCACCGGATAGTATTCCTTAGAGTTCCATAGGGCAATGGAATTCCGTGGAAAAACCAAGGGTAAGATTGGGACCGAGATCATTCGGTCCCAAACTAGGGGCTAGAGGGCCTCCTTTTAAGGTAACTGCTTCCGGCAACCAGCCGTGCTAAGATGCACGCAGCATGCTGGAATTTAGAAGAGTGCAAAGAGACAGCATGATCCCTAACAGAACAGTACCAAGGTATTGATCTTAATAGTGGAAACAGCCCATCTGTTTGCGGTATAGGGCTATCAGTATCATATGATAGCTAGAAGAAGGGGGTGCAAGTATTCTTGACGCCTCCGGGGGTTTCCGGCAAGCCGCCGGCATGCCGGAGGTCGCTCCGACAGAGTTTCTGGCATTAAGACAGACAATATGTAAGTCAAGAGTATACCAGGGTGGCGGCCGCCGGTACAACGGCGGCACGCCGGCAGGGGAGCGGCGGCTCCGGCAGTCGGAGGATGCCGGTTTGGTGACTGGGACAATGTTATAGCGGAACCGGGTTGCCGGCAATAGATGCCGGCACTCCGGCGGCCGACTGGCGAGCGGACGACAAGCTAGGAGGGAGGAGAGCCGCCGGTAGGAGCCGGCGGCAGTCGGCAGTCCCCCGGCACACAGGGGGCTGGCGGCAAGGGTAGGGAGAGTCACCAAGGTGGGAGGCGGGTATCGCCGACAGTGGAGGCGGCAAGAGACCAGCACCCGGATAGAGAGAGAGACAGGGGGGGGGGAGGGATGCAGGAAGTTCAGTCATGGACTCCGGACATCCCCCCCCTGAGAGGGTGTACCCATGATAGAGACAGGCTCTATCATCCAGGAGCAGGGGTCACTGAGGACCGGGAGCTAGGTAGCCCAAGGGAGGGCTAGGGGACACCCAAAGAGGGGAGCCCCCCATATGCAGAACACATCTAGAGACTAACCCCATAGGACACTATGAAGGGTATATGTACCAGAGCGGACTGCACAGGGAAGCTCGGGTAGCCCTACTACTCCACCCTAAGGAGGAGTTGTAGGACAGGGGACAGATGGGTATAGACTAACCTAAGCATAGGCTAGGCTATACCAGAGATAGGTGGGGAGGGGAGTAGAGAGAAGTCTTCCAAGGAAGGGTTTCTGTACCAGAGCGGCCACTAGGGAAAGGGAGGACACTCCCTAACCTAAGATAAGGCAGATCGGCTGAAACGGTGCATGGGTACAGTTTCAGCAGGGAACAGAGAAACCTTCCTAACCTAACCTAGATCAGGGCTAATAGTCCTGAACTAGGAAAGGTAGAAGACATATCGCTATCGCAGGATAGTCATAGACTAATCCTAGCCATAGAGGTAGGGCTAGCCTAGCCTCACTCTCGGACGCAACCCTAAGGGGGGTTCATTCCCATAGGGAGGACTGAGAGGCGATAAATACTCCATTAGACACTTGATCCCTTTACTCAGAAAGGGAATCCAGGCTAATTAGAGGGAATGCCAAGGCAGGGGATGAAGGAAGCATATAGGGGTCCTACAAGTAGGTTAGGTTAGAAAGAGACACTAACTAACCTATCCCCTATATGGTCCCTGAAGGCGAAAGAACATTGCATCACGGTCGAAAGTATTGTAAAATAATGCCACTATCTTCATAACTTAGCCTAGGATCACTAATAAAATCATGCATGAACACTTATGTACAGGCGCTCTGGCCTGGGGGCTATAGTAGCCGACTGGTATGAGGTCAATTGATGACCGATAAAAAGCGTCGAAACACGATATAAAAGTTCCTAGCTATGAAGACTAAATAAACTAATGTATTCGATTAGTAAATAAGGCCGGAAGCGTTGTTGTGGCTAACTAAATAAGGCATGCATAACAACAACGACGCCATAAAATGGCGGGTCCGGTAGAGGCACAGCTCTGCCACAAAACAGCAATTATCTCGGAAAGTAATATTTACTTTACGGCCAGAGCTTAACTAAACAATACTGGAACCTTGTACTCAACTTTCCAGAAGATGGTGAGGCTGAAGGTAGCGACATAACGTAGATGCAAATCGATAAATGAAGCACAGGGAAAATCCGTCTAAGTAGGGCAGCTACTAAACAAAGGATGAAGACGGGCGTGACGTCATTTGAGCAATGGCGCCCGTTTGCTTACGTCTCGAGTATCAGTAGTAGCCACGAGTGAGATTGGCTGTGGAGCGGCTCCCAGCTATTCTCAACCCTTACACACCGAAGCATTAACTCTGTTCGGGGTGAAGATAGCTATGTGGCGCGTTCAGACATGCGTCCCCTGTTGATTTACGATGTCTTAAAGGGAAACCTTTGGGATACTCGCTCCAGAAGTTAGAATTCTGTGATAACCTGTGGTTAAATTCTCTGGGAATATCTTAGTAGTTTTATACCCAAGGAAGCTACCAAAAAGGAACCTTCCATCAGGACGCCATGGCTTGAGCCCAAAAATATAGATAGATAGATAGATGTTCATTCATGTAGGCCCAGCAGTTTTCATTTGGATTTAGTTCTGGTGAATTACTAGGCCAATTCAACTTCCGAATATTGGTTTCCTCAAACACCTTTTTAGCATCATTTGAGCTGCTGTAAGAGCCTCCATCATGCATAAAGACTCTCATCCTTAACAGGTGTTTATGAGGGGCAAGTTCATTCTCTAAACATTAGCATACGGCTCTCCACTCATTATTGTACTCGGTGGAAGAAAATATAAACCACTACTGCTGCTATATCCACTGAAACACATGTAACCAGGATGTTTTACAGTTTTGACTGTGCAACTTGATGGATAACGATTCAATCCACTGGTCCTCCTTACCTTCTTGCTAGTACAATGACTAATGTAGAAGCAGGATTCATCACTACATACAACTCTTTGTCAGTCTTCATTAGTCCAAGTAAATATTCTCTGCAAAATTTCTTGCGCTTGTTCCTTGATACCCTTAGAAAGAAGGAGCTTGTTTGTTGCAACACAAGATGGGAGACCAAGGTATTTTTTGCAAGTGATGTATGATTCTTTCAGAAACATTACCAAGTAAAATGGGATTTTCAGATTTAAATTTTTGCTGGCATTAATAGGTGTTTCATAACAATCCTTATAATTAAGTTGGCTATCCTTTCAATTGTCTTTCTTGGTTTTTCAGAGCCTTTTTGCCTGCCTTTGCAATGCAGTTTCTAAGTCGGTACTTTTTCCAATGCCCCTCTCTTTTGTCATGGCTCTCATTGATTTCACAGCTCTCCATCACATAACAATCTTAGTCTTCTTTACAGCTAACTCCGAGGTCGTGGTTGCTCAACCACAGTTTGCTTGAGAAAGCAGTCGAAATGAGAGTGCCAGGCTAGAAAACTCTCTTTTGACTAAAATTTCAAAATTGGTGGCGGAATCAATTAGAGTGTTTCTGCTTTAAGGTGATTTTACCTTGGGCAAGAGTGCAACCCCTTTTGGGGAATGCACCTTAAGAGCTTGAGGGATTCCAGAACTAAGAGGGTTTCGTAAAAGCTTCCCTTCCAAGAAGTGGGATGTCTGGTTGAGACCATTCAATTGGGGAGACCATTTTACTATGGTCCCAGATCACTCTCAGGCTGAAATTTACTGATGGACAGACCTGGAACCACCAGCAGGTTTAAGACACATCTCACTAAGAGGACAACTCCCGTTTCTTATACCAAGCAACATCCTACAGTGAGGTTTTCATTGAGAGGAACAAGAACAATATATTACCCCTCCATAGGTAAGGCTCTGTCTAAGGGCCAGCAAAACTTTCTTTTAGTGCAAGAAAGTCTTTGGAGATCTTCAAGGGAAACAAGGGAGCTAGTAATTCCAATATAGGGAGAGGATCTCGTCAATGAAAAGCTTTGGGTCGGAGTGTCGTCTCCATTGTTTTCAGGGATATTGGCCCCTTTCTCGGTGGGCACAAGTTTAGTCTCAATCTCAATTAGTCGTGAATAGCAAACACATACCTCCCTCCACTAGGTTGAGTAGGTTCTTCAGGACATTGGGTTTTTCATCAACTTTGCAAAGTCTATAGTGTAGACTAATTCTAAAAGGATATTCAGTGTGGGTTAGGTCACCAATGGTTTATGGTGAAAACCACACTAGCCTTACAAAGCTTTTCTGTGGAGAATATTAGCAAGGGCAGAGACATTTTGCTCTTCTTCAATTTGCCTTGATAGTTGATCTCGTGTTAAAGAACAATGAAAGACGTCCATTGGATGTAGAGAAGGATCACCCGGAGAGAGTTTCGAGAAAGTCAGGCCCAGTCACCCAGTCAGTGCTAAAGAATTCTCAAGTTATGGCCGATGCCGACTACTTGGCCAGGTCATTACCATTGGTCCCTCTCCCGATTACCACGATTATTCATACTGATGGGTCCAGGTCAGACTGGGGAGGTCATTCAGAGGAGACCTTTATGTTTGGGCATGATTCCCTATGTTTGCAACTTTTCACATAAGCATGTTGGAACTGATGGGGGTCCCCCTGACATTAAAGAGAATTGGTCTATGAAGGAAATAGCACAGAAGATCTTCCAAGACAACCAGGCGGTGGTCTGTTGCCACAGAAAAGGGCTATCCTGCATGAGAATTCTCAATGCAGTGACCCTTCCATTATGAGGTTCCTTGAGGACAGTAAGGTGTTCCTCTCCCCAGTCCATCTTTCAGGTTCACTCAACGTAGGACGCCCTATCCAGCCACACAATCCTGCATATGGAATCGACCCTGGACCAGAGTTCTTTTCAGGAGGGGCTAGAGATATTTACCTGTTCACTGTAAAAGAAAACCACAAACTTCCACTATATGTAGCTCTAATTGTAAACTGAAGCAGTGGCAAGAGATGCTCTGAATTAAATTTGAGCGAATGGTCATCGATTTACCTGTTCCTCTAAAGAGTTTGACATTGTAGGCTTTGAATATCCTCCAGGACTTTCTATGAACAGCCGTGCTAATAGAACCACATAAAGCCCAATAACCTGCGGTATCCACTGCTTTAATGTCTGAGGCCAAGAATATACAGTATCATCTTTGTCTGCACAGCTGTATCAAAAAGAAGAAAAAGACTACCTTCACTTCCTACTTTTTGACCCAAAATCTTAATGCATGGATTTTCTCCTTTATTTTAGAGAAAGTTTTCTCAGCCCACATTCTGACTTTTTGGATGGGCTGTAAAAGGTCCTCATACAAAAGACAATACCACTGTGCATGGAAGACATTTCTACAGAGTCAAATACCTGAGCCGGTACCAAATGTAACAGTAGGAGAAGTAAAGAAAGCATTAGAAAGCCATGAAAAGCTGACTTAACAATTGATTTAAGAATAGATAGAGGAGATTTCATAGTTGTAAAACTTGCTGAACTTTACACAAAATGTCTGCAAGCATACTCTATACCTACAGTTTGGAGAAAATTTATCATTATACTAATTTACAAAAAAGGTAGACACAATAGACCTGAAAAATTACTGCCCAGTAGATTTACTCTCGGTAATATATAAAATATTTACAAAGACTATATTAGGCAAAATAGATGGAGAGCAGACTTCAATCAACCAAACTGGCATCAATGACCATTGCTGTTACAATGCAAGATAATATCCAATAACCAATCGATTAATCAACTGAGAGAGCAGGCGGGCTTTAGAAGTGGGTATTCTACAACTGACACATCCATGTAATTAATCAGCAATGGGAAAAATCAACAGAATATGACAAACCACTATGCATGGCATGCATAGACTATGAGAAAGCTTGTGATTCTGTCAAAACTTAACCAGTAATGATATCATTATTATTATTATTATTATTATTATTATTATTATTATTATTATTATTATTATTGTTATTAGAAGCTAAGCTACAACCCTAGTTGGAAAAGCAAGATGCTATTAGCCCAAGGGCTCCAACAGGGAAAAATAGCCCAGTACGGAAAGGAAACAAGGAAATGAATACATTACAAGAGAAGTAATACAATTAAATATATTTTACGAACAGTATCAACATGAAATTAGATCTACCATATATAAACTATAAAAACTTAAAAAAACAAGAGGAAAATAAATAAGATAGAACAGCGTGCCCAAGTGTACCCTAGAGCAAGAGATCTAATCCAAGACGGTGGAAAGCTGTGGTACAAAGGCTATGACACTACCCAAGACTAGAGAACAATGGTTTGATTTTGGAGTGTCCTTCTCCTAAAAGAGCTGCTTACCATAGCTAAAGAGTCTCTTCTACTCTTACCAAGAGGAAAGTAACCACTGAACAATTACAGTGCAGTAGATAACCCCTTGTGAGTAAAATTGCTTAGTAATCTCAGTGTTGTCAGGTGTATGAGGACAGGAAAATATGGAAAGAATATGTCAGACAATTCAGAGTATGTGTAGGCAAAGACAGAATGAGCCGCAACCAGAGAGAAGGATACAATGTAGTACTGTCTGGCCAGTCAAAGGACCCAATAATTCTCTAGCGGTAGTATCTCAACAGGTGGCTGGTATCCTGGCCAACCTACTACCTACAATAGCCCTTTAAAGACAAGGAATAGATGAATCTTATGTTAGAAGACTTGAAGATATCTCAAAACTACTTAAGGATGTGAGAAATTTCTGATTGAGAAAGGAGTTAGACAGGTAGACCCCATCTCTCCTAAATTATTCACGGTGTGCTTAGCTAATGTTTTTAAGAATTTAGATTGGGAAAATTTCCTTATAGGAATTAATATTAATGGGGAATACCTTTACAACTTTAGCAGATGACATAGTTCTGTTTAGTGAATTGTGCAAAAGATGATAGAATATTTCAATAGAGAAAGAAATATAAACTGAAAATGAATGAGTATAATTAAGATAACGTTCCATACAAATGCATACAGTACAACAAATAAGGGTTATGATCAAACCCTTGAAGTAGATGTTATTAAAGTAGATGTTATTAATGAATATATATACTTAAGACAGGCAGTGTTTCCCAAAAGACAAGAGACCGAAATTAAAAGAAGGATAATCATGGGATGGAGAGCTTTGGGTAAACAAAATGAGATTATGAAAAGTAAAATCCCACTTTCTTTAAAATAGGGATTTTGACATAGGAAAAATAAATTTTTGGGTGAGATAGCCATGTCGTCCTGATGGAAGTTCCTCTAGGCAGCTTTCTACTTGGGATATTTCCTGTGAGTGATATACCAGAGAATTTTACCTGTAGAGGTATCACAGAGGTCTTACCCCTGTAGCAAATATCCCGAAAGATATCATGTATGTAACAGGGACGTGTTTAAAACAACCATGGCTATCCTTCCCCGAATAGAGTTAACCTTGTCTCGAAGAAATCAAAGAAATCGTGAGTTTCTTCTAACCTCCAACCTCTTTCAAAAGCTGCTCCTCTGCCGGGCAGTTTGAATGGCCAAGTAACTGCACACGCCTGGTTGCCCCAGATCAACCCTGCAGGTTAGGTGACGGCGTTGACTCCCCTAGCGAGTCTGCTACTTCTCTTACCCCAAGGAGCGCCTGCTCATTTACAGATATCTTGGCCTTTTGGCCATCGCTGGGGGTCGATGGTCCCCTTTCAAAGTAGGTTCTTTTCGAACTCCTTCAAATGGAGCGGGGAGAAAGCGTTCTCCTTCCTCTGTGGAGATTAACCCTCCTTCTGTAGGCACAGGCGCTGCAGCCCATTGGTCAGAATTCGAGTCTGTGTCCGACGCCGAGGATTTTGCTGATCCACCATGGGCAAGAGAAGACCACCAATGGGCATTGGCGGTCCCATTACGTTTACGGTTCTCCTCCAGGAGCGGAGGTAGAACCTTGCCTTAAGCGAAGTTATCCTTAAAGGGAAGGTAGCTCTTGAGCTGGAGCAGTCTCCCCCCTTGGGTGGAGTCAGCTTTACGTTCCTATCCGGAGGTTCGTAGTGTGGAGGGATTTTGTAACCCCTCTCCACCCCAGATGTTCTACTCGGGCTGTGAGGAGACATCTTTTTGAACCTGTGGGTTCTACTCACGTTGACCCTTCAGGGATCTTGTAACAATTACCCTTTGGGCTGGCGTGATCGCGAACCTCCGGGCTCTCATCATGTTGAACCTTCAAGTTTTCGTAACTCTGGGAGACCTTTGGGCGTCCATCGCGCTGAACCTTCTGGTTCTCGCAACTTAGAACCTTCGGATTCCGGTTACATTGAGCCCTCGGGCTCTTGTAACGATGGTTATGCTGAGCCTTTGAGCTCTCATTCCATCCGCCACGTTGAACCTTCGGGTTCTCATTACATGAAGGTTTCGGTCTCCCGTTGCGTTGACCCTTTAAGGTCTCGCAACCCTGATTATGCTGAGCCCTCGGGCTCTCGTGACAGGAAAACCTCGGTTTCCCGTTGCGTTGACCCTTTGGGGTCGGTTTCCCGTTGCGTTGATCCTTCGGGGTTTCATAACCCTGGTTACACTGTGCTCCGGGGCTCTCATACCTTTCGTTACGTTGAGCTGTCAGGCTCTTGTGGCAGGGAAACTTCGGTGTCTTGATGCGTTGACCTATTGGGGTCTTGCAACCACGGTTACACTGAGCCTGCAGGCTTTTGTTCTGGACACTTCACTGAACCTCTGGGTTCTTGTAGCTGGGAGTCTTCTCTTTCCTGTCGCGTAAATCCTTCAGGTTTGTGCGATTACGCTGAACCTGTTGACTCTTGGGACCCTCGTCATGTTGAGTTACTCTCACGTCAGAGTTTTCAGACTCTCGTCGCACGATTCGGTGGCGCGATTCCACAGGTTCTCACCACTATGATTCCCATGGGTAGCACGACCTGAAGTCATGCTCCACAGTAGCTCCTCTCCCTGGGTCTCCTCCTATTACTCCAACTCAGTCACGTGGTAGTGACTGGTAAAGGAGCAATGTCGCGCGACATAGCAGCGTCACGCAACGGAGAGAGTTCTTGCAATTTTCCTTCCTCGCGGAACCTGTCTCGCCTCGCCCTGGTGGTTGCTTCGTCCCCGGACGAAATTCCCTCGCCGTTTCTGGCTGCTGAAGGTTTCCCTCCCCAGGGTAAATCTCCCGCCAGGAGATATTTCCACCAGCCTCTCCAGTCTAGTGGGCCTCCACTAACCCAGAGACAGCCACGCGACAATGCCCAGACCCTCTCCCCAAGGGGTGGCCTGTGCCGATCTTGCCTACAGGTAAGAATCCTTCGAAGGTTTTTAAGCACGGTGATATGTGCCGTCCTAAGGACCTCCCAGCTCATCGGAAGCCTGCAACTCCCATGGCTATGAACATTATTTAACATAATGCCACAAGCAGTGACGGGGGTCAGCCCCCATTCCCAGTCCATAAGAGGTACTCCTAGGATTCCCTTGCTGCCACCTCTCATTCCCAGTGACTCTTCTCCATCCGACCCTAGGAGGAATTCTGAGGACTCTGCCCAGGTGGTTCCCCCTCGCAAGGAGATGTCCATCTCTCCTTGCATAGACCTCTGGAAGAGAGCATGCCAGAATTACAGGGTAGCCTCTTGCAGTTCAAGGTCCCACAGGCCAAACCGAAGGGGAAGAGGAAGAATATTCGTCCTTCTCCCTCCGAAGGAAGACAGGAAAATTTGCTACAGGGACTCATTCCGCCCTTCCCCAGTCGAGTTAGTACCTAAGGAGGCTCGCTCTATGACCCAGTGTGACATGGCTCCTCCTACTGCGGATTTACATCCTTCCTGCAGACCAGCTAAGCCTGTAAGTCCCTCGCTGATGGAGGAACTCCTGCCTCCGCACAGGGAACCCAAGGATTTGTTTACCATCCTAAAATCCTCGACCAGACTTCCCCCACCTCTGCCCGAGAGGCAAAGGGAACCAAGCACATCTAAGGCAGTTGCCCTATCCCCAGCTTATCCTGACAATAACTTAGACCCACTGCAGGCTCCTATGGGTTAGAGCTCCAAAGTGGAAGGCCAAAGCGATCTCGAGGACAACGCTTTTCCAATTGCCGCTAACCCTAGGGTAACGAAGAATGAACGGGAGTCCGAACATGCCTTCTGGCAGTTGCTATCCTGCATTAGCTCCATCAATGGGCTGCCAGATCCATGAGCAGACCCTCTTGATGGTAAGGATACAGTATTGGACCAGTTTTATGGTACTCAGAGACCTCTTTAGGCCAGTGCAGCTCTGTCCTGATAAAAGGGGTTGAGGAGTGCCAACCAGAAGGCAGCGTCCCAAGCAACTGGTTCTTTTTCTTCCCTCCGTTCCAGTTCATCCTCCAAGCTCCTCCCTCCTCCGAGTGTGTTTCAGAGGAGGTACTACAACATTCTCGGTGAGTCTCCCTAATTTGCCTCTCGACCACTCCATAGAGGCACTCTCGAGGGGAACGCCCTTTGAGAAGCTTACGAGACTGCCTGTCTTGTTTTTGGCCTCAGAGATACTCAACCAGGAGAAAGTCGCTAAGTACGCCATGCAGGCTACTTTGTGGCTCGACTTCTTGTTGGGTTCTTTAGGACAACTGATTCGGTCCCAGGGCTGGTCTTGGGAGATCACCAGAAAGACTATGGAGACTTTCTTATTATCTGGTACTCGGGCCATCGAGTTCCTCTCCCATAAAGTGGTAAACATCAGGGCCAACACCATCTTAAAGAGGAGGGATGCCGTCATAGGGAAGATTCCATAGACAACTCCCTCAGGCCTAGATGGCAAAACTCAGGAACGCTCCTTTCGAAAGTAGTACTCTTTTCAATCCCGAGGACGTCAAATGGGTGGCAGAAAATTGTAAGATGTCCAGCCAGGACTGCCTCATCCAGAAGGTCTTGACAGCCAGGCCTTACACTTCTCAACCACAGAGGAAACCAGCTCTAAAATCGTAGGCAAAAATGGCAAGAGATCGAGAAAAGCAGGGTCAAAAGGTGTCTAAACCGGCCTTTCGAGGAGGCAAAGAGAAGAGGGGAGTTGGCCAAAGCCGATCCCACTAGGACGGGCAATTCTTCCACATGACCACCTGTGGGGGGATGCATGCAGTCGGTGGCAGAGATGGCTTCATTACGGGGCCGAGCCCTGGACAGTCGAGGCAATTCATTCAGGGTATCACGTCCCGATCACTCTCTCTCTCTCTCCCTCCACTGACTTGACTGCCTCCTCCATCAAATTTCTATGCTAAGGGATCTGCACAGGAGTTTGCCCTTCGGGCAAAGTCCAGACCATGTTGGAGAAGGGCGCTCTACAAGAGGTCCTCAACAGGTCCCCAGGCTTCTACAGTCGACTCTTTCTCGTGAAAAGGCGTCTGAAGGCTGGAGACCAGTTATCAACTTTTCAGCTCTGAACAGGTTTGTCAAACAGACCCCGACAGCCGACACGGTCAAACAAGCAATAGGACCACAGGACTTCATGTGCACTCTAGATCTGAAGGACGCATACTTCCAGATCCCAATCCATCCGTCTTCCAGGAAGTATCTAAGATTTATGCTAGACCAGAAGCATTACCAGTTCAAGATGATGTGTTCGGTCTTTCCACATCACCCTAGGTCTTCACGAGAGTATTCGCCCTAGTGTCATCTTGAGCTCACAGAGTCGGCATCTACCTCCAAAGATACTTGGACGACTGGGTGATTCTGGCAGACTGAGGCGGCCCTTCTTCGCCACCGAGACAAGCTTCTAAGGTTTTGCCAGGATCTGGGGATTGTGGTAAACCTCGAGAAGTCTCACACCTGCTTCCCCCTCAAGAACTGGTATACCTGGACATACAAATAGACACCATAAGGCACAAAGCTTTCCCATCAAACGAAAGGATTCCGAGGCTGAGAGAGGTAGTACAGACCTTCCTCAGGCGAGAAAAGCTCTTGGCACAGAGCTGGCTTTGCCTGCTCGGTCATCTCTCCTCTCTGGCCAACTAGTTCCCAACAGTCGCCTCAGAATGAGATCCCTCCAGTGGCGCCTGAAATCCCAATGGAATCAGTCCATCGATTCCAGGGATGGGCTAGTACGCATAGTACAAGAAGAACGGTCGGACCACAGATGGTGGCTGGCAGATCCAAACTTCTGCAAAGGAGTCGATCTTCTCGTTCCTCCCCTTGAAGTGATGCTCTTGTCAGATGCATCAAAAGAAGGGTGGAGGGAGGGCCCACTTGCTGCACCAAAACATCTCCGGCCAATGGTCTGAATCAGAAAGGTACCAGCACATAAATCTCTTAGAGATGAGAGTAGCCTTCCTTGCCCTCAAATAGTTCCACCAGTTCCTGGTGGGGCACTCTGTGGTATTGATGAGCGACAATATCACGGTACTGGCTTATCTAAACAAGCAAGGCGGTACCTTTTTGCAGCAGCAGTGCAATTTAGCAGTAGAGATACTCAGATGGGCAGAAGGCAACTCGGTGACCCCATCTGCTCGCTTCATTCCAGGAAAACGGAATGTGCTGGCAGACAATCTGAGCAGAGCGACTCAGGTAGTGGGCACCAAGTGGTCTTTGAATCTTTTAGTAGCCAACAAAGTCCTGACTTTGTGGGGTTCTCCGGATGTGGATCTATTCGCAACAACCCTGAACTTCAGGCTCCCGTTACTGTCCACTGCTCCTAATCCCAGATCCCCAAGCTCTTTGGCAAGATGCTTTCCAACAACGGTGGGTAACCTGGACGTGTACATGTTTCCACATTTTGTCTGATAAGAAAAGTCCTCAACCAGGTACGAGCCAGCAGACCCCTATGGATGACTTTGATAGCTCTGCTATGGCATCATGCACAGTGGTTCCGGATCTCCTGCAGCTCCTCATGATCCCAAGGGAACTCTCTCCACGGCATGAACTGCGCAAACAACCCCATGCCAACATTTACCACAGAACCGTAGCTTCGCTTTGGCTTCACGGCTGGAGACTGTCCTGCACCTCCTCACAGATAAGCTTATTGCAACGAGTTGCGAAAAGAATGGCTGGACACCTCAGACGACCCATAGAGGCAGTCTACCTTGCAAAGTGGTCAGTTTTCTGTGGTTGGTGTAGTGGAAGGGGTGTCTCTCCCCTCGATGCCTCACTTCCAACTACTGTATAGCGGAGTTCCTTGTACACCTTCGGGAAGAAATGCTTCTCTCGGTTTTGGCAGTCAAAGGCTACCACTCAGCTTGGAGTCTTTCCTTTAAACTGAGAGGAGTAGATATTTCCTCCTCGTTGGAACTTTCTTTACTCGTACGTAGTTACGAGCTTACTTTTGCCCAGTTGGAACTTGACCCCCTTGGAACGGGGTTCATGTCCTTCAGTCGCTGAAGGTCCCCCTGACGAGCCATTACGCCAGGCTTCAGATCGCCACCTCACATGGAAGACGGTGCTCCAACTCATTTTGGCCTCAGCCAAGAGTTGGCGAACTGCATGGTCTATCTTCTGACGTCTCCCACTCCGGGAGATGGGGAGAAGTAACCCTCAGCTACGTCCCTAAGTTCATTGCTAAGACTCAAAATCCGGGTGTGCTGCACTCTAGATTCGGCCCATTCCGGATAGAGTCTTCGATCTATAACCGAAGATCCCGACCAACTGTTACTCTGTCCAGTGAAGAGTCTGAGGTGTTACAGTACTTAAAAAGAATGGCAACAGCTCCCCGCCCCCGTGTGTAAGTGCTTTTCCTAAGCACGGGGAAGGTTAAGAGGAGGGTCACAAGGAATACAATTCCTCTTGGATCAGGAAAGTGATTGAGAGAGCTCTCAATCCAGACCCTCCTCAGTCCAAATGACCAAGAGCTCATGATGTCAGGGGGCATTGCAACGTCCCTGGCGTTCAAGAAAAACTACTCTGTGGCACAGGTACAGCAAGTGGTCATGTGGAAGCCTCAAATGACCTTCACTGCCCACTACCTACAAGACGTAACCTACAGGAACATGGAGACTTTTTCCATTGGTCCTGTGGTGGCCGCACAACAAGTGGTCTAACATCTAAAGCTCCTTAATAGACAAGTAGCAGAAGGTTGAGGCTAAGGTTACCCAGGTTAGTCTGGGGTGAATGAGTAAGAATGACTGGCTCCTTTCTTCTTTTCACCTTCTCTCCCCTGGGGAAAACGGCTCAGCAAGCCTCAGCACAGCTGACCTCACCTCTCTGCAGGTAAGACTCAATTCCCTTGTGCCTCCTAGGTATAGTAATAATACTGTGTTACATCCCCAATACCTCTTAGAGGGAGGGTATTAGGTAAGTGTTAAGAACTCTAAGTATGTACTCGAGTTCTTACATTAAAGACAAGCCACATTGCTAGTTGCTCTCAAACACAAGCTTCTGCAGGCTGCTATCAGTGTGTTACCCTATATCAGCACTTGATTTTAGCGAGGGTAAGGTTCCTACTACTCTCGATCTCAGATCGAAGTTGAGAGAACCTGGGGTCATAACCAGGGCCAGTTAGTAAGGACCTCCTCCTTCCTAAAAGTAAGTCACCCCTATATATAGTGGAGGGTTTGTATTTGCACCGGAACAAATTTTTACCTTGAGCTCCAATAGAGTGAAATGTGGTTGTGGTCCGTTCATAAACGGGGTTGAATGCTGGGTACTGTGTCACGTACTACTTGGGAACCGTGTACACCGTCTGGGTAATAGAGGCAGCTGTGGCAGTTGCGGCATGAAATGTTTTCTTGCCTCTAAAGGGTTTCCTAAGCTTCTTCCTTTACGTTGAGGTCCTTCTCCAGGGGTAAATTTCCTCTTAAATGAGACACCCCATTTCTGCATAAGTCTCTTGTTCTCTTGAGCCGCCCTGTCCATAGCTTCTTTAACCACCTTTTGGGAAAACAGATCTTTCTCCCAGATGTTGGACTCAATCAACTTTTTAGGCTCATCCCTAATAGTTACTGCTGCTAGGAATTGCTTTTTACAGGCTCTCCTGGCTAAAAAGAATGCATGCAGATCCCAATGCAAGTTAGTCAAATGGGTTTTTGCCAGAACTGGGAAGAGGTCAGATTTTGAGTAGTTCCTAATAAGCAACTCAAGATAAGACTGGTGCGACAAAGAAACTACCAGTCTTTCTTTGGCCTCCAATTCCCCTTTTAGTATGAATTCCGGGATTCTGTTCAATCTCTCATTAAATTGCTTGCCTTCAATATCCCTACCCAGTTTGCCAACTATAAAGGTGTTTTGCACATCTTCCTAACTATCGGAGTCATATGGGAGGGCAAGCGAAACGAGCTTGCATTCCTTGAACGCTGACAGGTCTGCCTTCAACAACTGCCTTTTTAACGGCCTCTAAACTCTGAGACAAAAGGGAAGACAGTGTCTTTTGGAGCTACAAATGTCACCTACTTTCTGCCAAAAGCAGAAAGCTGAGTGTTAGTAAACTCAGCTGTCTTGAGCTCCTTAACCAACAGAGTTTGAGCCTTATGGTCCAAGATGATCATTTCCTTGAGAATCGTATCATCCTTAATGGACACTTTGGAATTCAACCTCAAGTAACAGTAAGGCTAATTCTCGAAAGAGGGATAAAACGCTTGCAAGATCAAAGATAAATGAATAATTAAAAACTCACCATATTCATATTTCTCCATACCATTAAGATTTTTAAATCCTTCATTCAAAGCACAGCATACTTCCCACAAAGCAGCTGTAACTAAATTATACTCCTCAATACTTTTATATCATAAAACAGGTTTCGTTTCGACTAAAAAAAAAAAAAGAGAGGTTCTATACCAATATCTTGATCCATATCCATATAATTCATGATGTTTTTATGATGAAAAGCAGTGACCTATTGATGCTCACCGCTTCTAAAGGCGGAGAAAATTCGCCTGGTGTGAAGACGTGCATTGAACATGATGGCCAACTACAACCGCCAACGGGAGCGGCACCGCTTCAAGCCAGTGGGACACCGTAATGGCAAAAAATCTGTGCAGCTATAATGTGAAAGGTTCCATTGGGTTTATCAGTCAACTTGTAAGCGTGGTGTCGCTCCGCTGGTGGAGGCGGATTTAAATCGCATAGTGTGAAAGGGCCCTTACACATAATAACCATTTGGAGCCATGTCATACAGTATAGGCCTAATACGTATACTATAAAGTAGTAGAAAACGGATTTTGAGCGGAGCGGAAAATCTATTTTTGGGTGAGGTAGCCATGTCGTCCTGATGGAAGGTTCCTTCAGTAGCTTCCTAAGGGTATATATGACTACAGTAGATATTCCCAGCGAATTAAACTAAAGGTTTCACAGAATTCTAACGTCTGGCGCGAGTACCCATAAGGTTTCCCTTTAGGATATCGTATAATAACAGGGGAGGTATGCTTGACACGCCACGTAGCTATCTGCACCCCACATAGCGTTTACGCTTCGAGGGGGAAGAGTGGCAAGTTATGGGAGGAGCCGTTACAAAGTTCTCCTCCTCCATTATATTATTATGGTACTCGGCGACGTCAACATCCGGTCGCCATGTTGGCCGCCATCTTGGTTGACGCCGCCGTAGCGCGCCATTCTCATTCCTTTCGGCGTTTATGCCAGCCTCCATGATACAATAAGATTGGGAGGCGCCTGTCAAGGCCGAATAGAGAACAAGGGCGGGTCCATCAGGACAACATGGCTATCTCACCCAAAAATAGATTTTTGGGCTCAAGCCATGGCGTCCTGATGGAAGGTTCCTTTTTGGTAGCTTCCTTGGGTATATCACTACTAAATATTCCCAGAGAATTTAACCACAGGTTATCACAGAATTCTAACTTCTGGAGCGGGTATCCTAAAGGTTTCCCTTTTAAGACATCGTATATCAACAGGGGACGCATGTATTAACGCGCCACATAGCTATCTACACCCCAAACAGAGTTAACACTTCGGTGTGTAGGGGCGGAGAATAGCTGGGGAGCCGTTCCACAGCTAATCTCGTTCGTGGCTACTTTTGGTACTCGAGACGTAAACAAACGGGCGCCATTACTAAATGACGTCACGTCCGTCCTCATCCTTCTTCTAGTAGCTTGCCTTGCTAAGACGGATTTTCCCTTGTGTATTTTCATCAGCTTGCATCTTCGCTATGTCGCTACCTTCGGCCTCGCCTTCTTCTGGAAAGTTGAGTACAAGGTTCCAGTATTGTTTAAATAAGCTCTGACCGTAAAGTAACTTTTACTTTTCGAGATATTTGATGTTTTGTGGCAGAGCTGTGCCTCGACCGGACCGGCCATTTTATGGCGTCGCTGTTGTTTTGCATGCCTTATTAGATAGCCTCAACAGCGTTTTCCGGCCTCATTAACTAATCGATACTATTAGTTATTTAGTCTTCATAGCTAGGAACTTTTATATCGTGTTTTGACGCTTTATTATCGGTCATCAACTGACCCCATACCAGTTGGCTAGTATAGCCCCTAGGCCAGAGCGCCTATATCAGTGTTCATGCATGATATTTATCAGTGATCCTAGATTTATTTATGAAGATAGTGGCATTATTTTACAATACTATTAACTGTGATGCAAGTGTTTTCGCCTTCAGGGACCATGTAAGGGACAGGTTAGATAGTGTGTCTTTCTAACCTAACCTACAAGTAGGACCCCTATATGATTCCTTCATCCCCTGCCTTAGGGCATCCCCCTCTGTGTAGCCTTGCTCCCCCTACCACGTAAGGGGATCAAGCTCATATCAGAGTATTTATCGCTTCTCTGTCCTCCCTAAGGGAATGATCCCCCCTTAGGGTTGCGTCCGAGAATGAGGAACGGCTAGAACTTCCTCTATTGCTGGGGCTAGGTCTCCGACCTTTCCTGCAATAGTGATACGTCTTCCATCCTTCCTAGTTCAGGACGTAACATCCCTGCTCTAGGTTAGGTTTTGGAGGGGTTAGTTCTGTACCTTGCGGAAACGATACCCATGCACCGTTTTCAGGCAGGCTGCCTTACCTTAGGCTAGGGAGTGTCCTCCCTTCCTTGTTGGCCGCTCTGGTACAGAACCTCCCCCACAGAAGACCCTACTCTTCTCCCCTCCCCTCCCCACCTATCTCTTGTATGGCCTAGCCTATACTTAGGTTAGCCTATACCCATCTGTCCCCTGTCCTACAACTCCTCCTTAGGGTGGAGTGATAGGGCTACCTTGAGCTCCTGTGTGCAGTCCGCTCTGATACATATACCCTTCATAGTGTCCTATGGGGTTAGCCACTGGATGCGTTCTGTCTACAGGGGTTCTCCCCCCCCCCCCTCTTGGGTGTTCCCTGCCCTCCCTTGGGCTCCCTTAGCTCCCGGTCCTCTGCGGCCCCTGCTTCTGGGTGATATGGCTAGCCTCTATCATGGGTACACCCACTCAGGTGGGATGTCTTGGGGTCCGTGGCCGGACCCCTACATCCCCCCTTCTGTCTCTTTCTCTATCCTGGTGCCGGTCCCTTGCCGCCTCTACTGTCGGTGATACCCACCTCCTACCTTAGTGACTTACCCCTTGACCTCGGCGCCGCCAGTCCCCCGTGTGCCGGGGGATTTCCACCTGCCGCCGGCGCCTAGCCGATGGCCTTCCCTCTTCCTCATAGCCTCAGTCGTCCGTCCACCGGCCGGCCCCCGGAGTGCCGGCATCCACTGCCGGCACTCCGGTTCTGCTATAACCATCCTTGTCCCTGTCACCAAGCCGGCAACCTCCGGCTGCCGGAGCCGCCGCTCCCTGCCGGCGTGCCGCCGCTGTGCCGACGGACGCCACCCTGGTATTACTCTTGACTTCTATATTGTCTTCCTTAATGCCAGAAACTCTGCTGGAGCGGCCTCCGGCGTGCCTGCGGTCTGCCGGAGCCTCCCGGAGGCGTCAAGACGACTTGCACCCCCTTCTACTAGCTATCATCTGATGCTGATAGCCCTACATCGCAACCAG
The DNA here is from genome assembly GCF_036898095.1 of Palaemon carinicauda. Lineage (NCBI taxonomy): Eukaryota > Metazoa > Arthropoda > Malacostraca > Decapoda > Palaemonidae > Palaemon > Palaemon carinicauda. The sequence goes on along the minus strand of NC_090735.1, from coordinate 119,052,302 downwards.
ATGACTTGATTACGTAAATGGATTGGTATTATCTTACCGTTCTATTAGTAACCATGCTGTCTTCTTGCATATCACAGATTTCCAGCATGCTGTGTGTATCTTAGCACGGCTGGTTGCCGGAAACCGTTACCCTATGGGATCTTCTAGTTCCCAATTCTAGAGTCTGAGTGGCCTCAGTCCTAGCCTTATATCCTTGACAATTTTCAATAGAATTCCCACTGCCCTACGGACATTCCATGTTGAATTCTATCCTGTGCTTTCGGTCACAGCAAATTGTCTATGGATAAGGTCACGGTAACCAGCCGGGCGGGTTACACGGAGTATGTATCTATCTCCTTCTTTCCGCCCTTTTCTCTGTGCATCACACTTAATGTTAAGTTAAAATTAATCAATTAATATTTAACTTAGTTTAAGAGTCATCCTTATGACTCCCCCATACTCATGTTCTCTTTCTCTTACAGGAGGAGCAACTGAAGTGCGACCACAGCTTCTGTGCAGTGAAGCGCCCGCACTTTTATGGACACACGGCGTGTAGGACCCACGCCCCTTGTGCCAACAAAAAAGGGGATCTGAAGTTCTGGGACCCGCAGAACTGTACGGTCTGCCAGGATCGCCTGGTCGACGCGTTCAACAATCCTCCCTCAGCGGAGGTTAGGGACGCTTCTCGAGAGAAGCTACGCAAATGGGTGCGTGGCTTCCAGAAGAACGCCACTGGACCGTACCTTGCCACTGAAGACACTGAAGACATGAGGGCCTTATTGTTCCCAAAGGCATCCCCAGATTCTGTGGTCCCCAAGGATCAGATCCCCACCGTCCAGATAACGGTGGAACCCGATGTTGTCATGGCCCAGTCCATGCACGAGTGTCACCTGGATGCCGACAACGAGGAACGTATGTCGGATATTTCGGAGAACACGGAGAGGACCCTCATGGCCCAAGACGCGCACGATGAAGAGGACCAGGTGGATTACACCGAGTCGGAGCAGGAGGTCACTCCGCCTTCCACCCCCGCCCCTACTCCTACACCGACGGAAGTGTCTCTCCCGTCTACCTCCGCTACCTCGGACCCCATCCCATCCGCCCAGGAGATGTTTCGTATGATAGAAGCCCTTATGGACAAGAAGCTTCAAGTGACACACGAGTACATCAGGTCCATGGGAGGTTCCAAAGAGCCGAAGAAGATTTCGGTTAAGGACCTCCCGATATGCTCGCACGCCAACCCCTGGAGGTATGCTGAGCTTATGATCATCGCAACGGGCAGGATCTTCATCAGCGAGAAGATCGGCTCGGTTGCCCTGGAAGAAGTGGAGTTCTTCCCGAGCTTTGAGGCTTACCCGGACTGTTACGTCCGGCTTCGATCTTAACCTGCCTCTAAAGAGGAGACCGAACCAAAGGAGGTGATGGTTTTCGATCTCCAGAAGGCCCAGGCTATGCTAGCCAAAGCTGTTAAAAGTAGGGGCTTTACCTGCTCAATGCTCCCGGCACTGAGCAAGAAGCACCCTACCTACGTCGCACCCGACGACGCAGTCCTTCCCTTTACGGAAAAGGCCTTCGCTGCGTGTCACAAGGCAGTGGAAGAAGGGAAGCCCTGTCCTGCACTGGAGGAGTGCAGACCCTTCTCCCTGGTGACTCCCCCCGACGTTCGACACTGGAAGGATATCCAGCATACCTTCGTGGTGGGAAAACTAGATCCTGACGTGGCTGGACGTCAGTTTAATGAAGACCTCCCCAAACTTAATGACCATCTCCTTCGTCGGGAACAAGACACGAAGGAAAGGCTCGCAGCATCCATGTCCCTCAAAGTACAGCTTGACGTCATGGCTGGTGATACCAGAGTCCCCGACCACTACATGGTACTCGCCAAATCGCACATGGCTACTCTGGTAAAGGACCTGTACAATTTCATGAAGGCTCGGAGAGCCTGTCGTGAATTCGTGTTCTCAAGTGCCACAGTGAGACACGAACCCCGGAGGCTGATTTCCTCCAACATCTGGGGTAAGCACCTCTTTCCCTACGACCTTGTGAAAGAGATCACCGACAAGGCCGCCACTGAAAATAGGAACCTTCTCAACAAGTGGGGCATGTCAAAAAAGAGGAAATCCTCTCAGGACAATGGCCCTCAACCTAAGAGGAAATCCTCCAAGCCAAAACCCCAGCAACGTCAACAGAGATGGCAGTTTCCGGGACCCGCTACTCCCCAAGTGGCTGCTCAGCCACAACAGACCTTTCAGCTGGTCACCCAACCGGTTTTGTCCCAGTCACCGGTTTTCACCCCTGCCTTTGAGCAACAGACTACTACCTTTCGTCCCAAAGGTAGAGGCTCAAGCAGAGGTGCAGGCAGAGACGCATCTCGCCATCCCTCCAGAGGCAGAGGAGGAAAGGGAGCTAGCGGCCGAGGCAGTAAGCCCTCGGGACACCAGAAGCAATGAAGTGCTTCCGGTGGGAGGAAGACTCTGCCAATTCCAGGATCGTTGGACCTTCGATCCCTGGGCACACAGCATCGTCAAGAAGGGTCTAGGCTGGAGTTGCACTCAACCACCCCCAACCTTCCAGCAATTCTTCCAACAATCAACCCCCCTTCTGGAAGAATATGTCCTAGATCTCTTGAACAAGAAGGTGATAAGGAGGGTAAAGTCAACCAGGTTCCAAGGGAGACTGTTTTGCGTCCCCAAGAAAGACTCCGACAAGCTCAGAGTCATTCTAGACTTATCCCCCCTCAACAAGTTCATAGCGAACAACAAGTTCAAGATGCTGACTCTTCAACAGATAAGGACCCTTCTGCCTCGAGGTTCTTACATGGTCTCCATAGACCTGGCGGATGCCTACTGGCACGTTCCAATGAACCATCACGCTTCCTCCTACCTAGGATTTCGACTCCAAAGAAAAAGCTATGCCTTCAGGGCCATGCCCTTCGGCCTCAACGTGGCCCCTCGGATCTTCACAAAGCTGGCGGACGCCATAGTACAACAGCTCTGCCTCCGAGACGTCCAGGTGATGGCCTACCTCAACGACTGGCTAGTCTGGGCTCCATCGCCCGAGGATTGTTTAAAATCCTGCAGCAAAGTCACCCAGTTCCTAGAACACCTGGGATTCAAGATAAACGCGAAGAAATCTCGCCTCTCTCCAGCTCAGAAGTTCCAATGGTTAGGAATCCAGTGGAACCTTCAGTCACACCGCCTTTCCATCCCCCAGAAGAAAAGGAAGGAAATAGCAGGGTCTGTCAAGCGACTACTGAAATCCAAACGGATCTCAAGACGCCAGCAGGAACGAGTTCTAGGCTCTCTACAGTTCGCCTCAGTGACAAACCCAGTGCTTCGTGCACAGCTAAAGGATGCCGCGGGAGTCTGGAGACGTTCTGCATCCATCGCTCGAAGAGACCTCAAGAGACGGCTCCCAAACAGACTTCGGCTTCTCCTCAAGCCGTGGTCGGAAGCGACGGCCCTGAAAAGGTCCATCCCTCTTCAACACCCACCTCCATCACTCAACATCCACACGGATGCTTCGCTGGAGGGTTGGGGAGGTCACTCCCACCAAAAACAGGCTCAAGGCACATGGTCTCCCCTATTCAAGACGTTTCACATCAACATCTTGGAGGCCATGGCGGTCCTTCTAACACTGAAGAAACTCTCCCGACTCCCTCGATCCATATTCGTCTAACCCTAGACAACTCGGTGGTAGTTCGATGTCTCAATCGCCAAGGCTCAAGATCGCCCCAGATAAATCAGGTGCTTCTGACAATCTTCCGTCTGGCAGAGAGGAAGAAGTGGCACCTGTCTGCAGTTCACCTACAAGGATTCCGCAATGTGACGGCGAACGCTCTATCCCGGACAAGCCCGATAGAGTCGGAATGGTCTCTAGACGCAAGATCATTCTCCTTCATCTCTCACCAAGTCCCAGAACTTCAGATCGATCTCTTCGCAACGAGCGACAACAATCAACTTCCTCGATATGTGGCCCCGTACGAGGACCCCAAGGCAGAGGCAGTGGACGCCATGTCACTGGACTGGAACTGATGGTCCAAGATCTACCTGTTCCCTCCCACCAACCTCCTGCTGAAAGTCCTCTCCAAGCTGAGAACCTTCAAAGGGACAGCGGCCCTAGTGGCTCCCAAGTGGCCCCGGAGCAATTGGTACCCCCTGGTCCTGGAGCTGCAGCCCACGCTGATCCCTCTCCCGGGCCCAGTTCTCTCCCAGCAAGTACAGAAGTCGACTGTCTTCGCTTCATCATCGAAAATCAAGGACCTTCATCTCATGATTTTCTCTCCCTAGCCGCGAAGAAAAGGTTTGGGATCTCGAAGAAAAGTCTAGACTTCCTCGAGGAATACAAGACCGAATCCACAAGACGGTAATACGAATCATCTTGGAGAAAATGGGTCTCATTCGTCAAGGCAAAAAATCCTACGGAAATCACCATTGATTTCTGCATGTCCTTCTTTATTCACCTTAATGGACAGGGCTTGGCAGCCAACACGATTTCTACTTGCAAATCGGCCTTGACTAGACCACTGTTGTATGCCTTCCAGATTGATCTGTCCAGCGACATCTTCAATAAACTGCCGAAAGCATGCGCTCGTCTACGCCCAGCACCCCCACCGAAACCGATCTCCTGGTCTTTGGACAAGGTGCTCCATTTCGCCTCCAACTTGGATAATGATTCATGTCCTCTCAAGGATCTGACTCAGAAGGTTATATTTCTTTTTGCTCTTGCTTCAGGAGCCCGAGTCAGCGAAATAGTGGCATTATCAAGAGAAGAGGGTCATATCCTGTTTACTGACTCAGGAGACCTTACCCTCTTCCCGGATCCGACGTTTCTCGCCAAAAACGAATTACCCACCAAAAGATGGGGCCCTTGGAGAATATGCCCCCTGAAAGAAGATGCCTCTCTATGCCCAGTAGAGAGCCTCAAGGTCTATCTTCGCAGAACTTCGGACTTTGGTGGAGGCCAACTCTTCAAAGGAGAAACATCGGGCAGCGACCTGTCACTGAAACAACTAAGAGCGAAAATCACCTACTTCATTCGCAGAGCGGATCCTGACAGTACACCCGCCGGTCACGATCCTAGAAAAGTTGCATCGTCTCTGAACTTCTTTCAGAGTATGGATTTCGAAAGCCTTAAGAGTTTCACAGGATGGAAATCCTCGCGTGTTTTCTTCAAACATTATGCGAAACAAGAGCACGAAGTCAAACATTTTGTGGTAGCCGCAGGTAGTGTTATGAAACCTGCACCTAACTCTGCATAGAACAGTGAGTTACTTGGGACTCTAACTCTTCGGGTGCCTATGTTGACCCTCGAGTGATACGTAGTGATGCCGAAAACACTTGGTGCTTTTCATATAACTGTTCTTATCCCAGGTGAAATGTCATAGTCGTCACACGAGTGCCGCATGCCTAGAGCATGATGTGTTTTATTTTAAAGACTGACGTTCCTCGAGAACGAGTTCCTACTAATAAATTTGAAATTCTCTTTCAGATTCAAGAGCAAGTCTTTCATTACTATGTACATTATAATTTGTTGTAAATTAACTTTACATATATTGCAATTCATTAATATTCTCTGCAATTGTGAAATAAAATTTTTATTTTATTACTTGTGCGTCTCAATCCGCTCCTACTTATACTATGAAATACATGTCTGTCATAGTTTTATTATCCCCTTCCTCTTATGGTTGATGAAGATACTAAGGTCTCAACCCTTGTTATATATTCACCTGTGCAATGTAATATTCCAATACGAATACTTACTCTCTTCATACCTTAGAGACCAGACAATTCTCCATTAACATACCACTTGTCCCACTTGTCTGCCCTTGAGAATGTTCCTATATGAATGCCAACCATTCAGTCTTGTCTCCAAGTTCTTCAGGTTCTTCTAGCAAGGTGAGTAGCCCTTCGATAACCACTTTGATCTCGTCATGGCCCGTGGGAACTTCACTGCCAGGGGGGCAGGAAGGTCTCTTCCCTACGGTTCTTCTATTAAGATTACTATGCTACCCTGTTCAAAGCCCTTGGCACTTACTCAAATAGGGGAAAATCTACCACGATACATTGATTCTCTGGTATTCTTCCATCAGGACGCCATGGTTTGAGCCCAAAAAACGGATTTTGAGCGAAGCGAAAAATCTATTTTTGGGTGAGATAGCCATGGCGTCCTGATAGACCCTCCCTGCTACTTCGTCCAGTTTTTCAGGTCCCACCCTGCTCTGCTGTATCATGGCGATCGGCAAGCAACTGGCTTCAGGATGAGGACGGACGTGACATCATTTAGCAATGGCGCCCGTTTGTTTACGTCTCGAGTACCAAAAGTAGCCACGAACGAGATTAGCTGTGGAACGGCTCCCCAGCTATTCTCCGCCCCTACACACCGAAGTGTTAACTCTGTTTGGGGTGTAGATAGCTATGTGGCGCGTTAATACATGCGTCCCCTGTTGATATACGATGTCTTAAAAGGGAAACCTTTAGGATACTCGCTCCAGAAGTTAGAATTCTGTGATAACCTGTGGTTAAATTCTCTAGGAATATTTAGTAGTGATATACCCAAGGAAGCTACCAAAAAGGAACCTTCCATCAGGACGCCATGGCTATCTCACCCAAAAATAGATTTTTCGCTTCGCTCAAAATCCGTTTTTTGGGCTCAAGCCATGTCGTCCTGATGGAAGTGTACCAGAGAAATAATGTATCTTGGATTTTTCCCTTTTTGTAGTGCCTTTCGATTTCTAAACAATATTCCTTTGGTCTGATGACCACAGAGAACTGTGTCATATCCGTTACATGTCACTTCAGATAAGCATATACCATGTTACTGCTTCCTGCCCCCTGGCAGGGAAGTCCTATTTGGACACAAGGAACATCTTGAAGTTACTTGATAGAGGAACTCACCTAGTCTCGGAGATACCTGCGGGTCCCAGGGCCAGATAGAAGAAGGTAAGTATACTCGTGTTGGAACAAGTTACCTTAGTCTAGATGAGTTTGCATCAAGAGAAACAATATTATAACGTTGTTCATAATAATATTCAAATAATAGGGTAATAAAATTCTGTAACAGCGTTTTATTTCATGAGAGAGAGAGGGCGAAATGAGATGCACAGGTTAACCAAATTCTCTTTTATTCATTAAAGCAGAATTAGCATGAAATAAGCAAATTCTAAAATAAGAAATGCAATTAAAAACATAGACTAAAGACATCAGAAGAAGTGGGTGTGGAATCTGAAAAGGAAAAACTTGCCATTACAAACATAAGTTCCAGAGGAACTATAAAGTCTTTCTAGAAAGTCTTATTTACACTTCATGTTAAAACATGTGGCACACGTGCTTCTGTCTGTTACTTCACCTTTGTAGAAGAACAGTCCTTAGTGTCACAAGGTGGCACTTAAAATCACTATGTTTTGCACTAAGGTCAACACAGGCACCCATGGAGTTATAGTCCCGAATGACTCACTGTTCTACGCAGCACTAAGTAGCAGGTTTTAGCACACTACCTGCTGCTACCACGAAGCGCTTCAACTCGTGCACCTGCTTCGCGTAGTGTTTGAAAAACACTCTTGAGGATTTCCAGCCCGTGAAAGAGCGAAGACTCTCGAAGTTCATTGACTGGAAAAAATTCAGGGAAGAGGCAACTTTCCTGGGATCATGACCTGCGGGTGTACTGTCAGGATCCGCTCTGCGAATAAAGTAGGTGATCTTCGCCCTTAGTTGTTTGAGTGACGAATCAGACCCCAATGTTTCTCCTTTAAAGAGCTGTCCTCCGCCACAGTCTGAAGTTCTTCGAAGATAGACCTTTAGACTCTCCACTGGGCATAGAGAGACATCTTCCTTCAGGGGGCAGATTCTCCAGGGGCCCCACCATTTGGTGGGAAGCTCGTTCTTGGCGAGAAACGTTGGGTCAGGAAAGAGGGTGAGTTCGCCTGTGTCGGTAAACTGTATCTGGCCCTCTTCTCTTGATAAAACCACAATTTCACTGACTTGGGCTCCCGAGGCGAGAGCAAAAAGGAAAATCACTTTTTGAGTTAAATCTTTCAGAGGGCAAGACTCGTTGTCCAAACTTGAGGCAAATTGGAGCACTTTGTCGAGAGACCAGGAGATGGGTCTCGGTGGAGGTGCAGGACGGAGTCTAGCACATGCCTTTGGCAGCTTGTTAAAGATGTCGCCGGACAGGTCGATCTGGAAGGCATAGAGTAGTGGTTTTGTCAAGGCCGATTTGCAGGTAGAAATCGTGTTGGCTGCCAAGCCCTGTCCATGAAGGTGAATAAAGGACAGACAAAAATCTATAGAGATTTCTGTAGGATTTTTAGCCTTGACGAAGGACACCCATTTCTTCCAGGAAGACTTGTATTGCCTTCTGGTAGATTTAGTTTTGTATTCCTCTAGGAAGTCTAAACTTTTCTTCGAAATCCCAAACCTCCTCTTAACGGCTAGGGAGAGAAAATCATGAGATGTAGGTCATGGGTTTTCCTTGATGAAGCGAAGACAGTCGACTTCTGAACTTGCTGGGAGAGAACTGGGTCCGGCAGGGGAATTATCTTGGGTTGTAACTCCAGGATTAGAGGAACCAGTTGCTCCAGGGCCACTTGGGTGCCACTAGGGCTGCTGTTCCTTGGAAGGTTCTCAGCTTAGTGAGGACTTTCAGCAGAAGGTTGGGTGGAGGGAACAGGTAAATCTTGGACCATCTGTTCCAGTCCAGGGACATGGCGTCCACTGCTTCCGCTCTGGGGTCCTCGTATGGGGCCACGTAATGAGGAAGTTGTTTGTTGTCACTCGTCGCGAAGAGGTCGATCTGCAGTTCCGGGACTTGGCGAGAGATGAAGGAGAATGAGTCTGCGTCTAGGGACCATTCTGACTCTATCGGGGTTGTCCTTGATAGAGCATCTGCCGTCACGTTGCGGAATCCTTGTAGGTGAACTGCTGAGTGCCATCTCTTCTTGTCTGCTAGGCGGAAGATGGGCAGTAACACTTGGTTGAGTTGGGGCGATCTTGAGCCCTGATGGTTGAGACATCTGACCACAACGGCGCTGTCCAGAGTTAGACGGAAGTGGGATGAGGGGCATGGAGACAGCCTCTTCAGAGAAAGAAGGACCGCCATGGCCTCCAAGAAGTTGATGTGGAACATCTTGAATAGGGGAGACCATGTTCCTTGAACTTGTCGTTAAGGGGAGTGACCCCAACCCCCATCCTTCTAGCGATGCATCCGTGTGGATAACGACCGACGGAGGCGGTGGTTGAAGGGGAACTGATCTTTTCAGGTTCTTTGCCTCCGACCATGGCTTAAGAGTGAGCGAAGCCTGGTTGGTAGAGGTCTCTTGAGATCTCTTCGAGCGATGGATGCGTATCTTCTCCAGACTTCCGATGCATCCTTTAGCTGTGCTCGTAGCACTGGGTCTGTCACTGAAGCGAACTGGAGGGAGCCGAGCAGCTGCTCCTGTTGACGTCTTGAAATCCGTTTGGATTTTAGGAGTCTCTTGAAAGATCCTGCTATTTCCTTCCTTTTCTTCGGAGGGATGGAAAGACGGTGTAACTGAAGGTTCCAATGGATTCCTAGCCATTGAAACTTCTGAGCTGGAGAAAGTCGAGACTTCTTGGTGTTGATTTTGAAACCCAGATGTTCCCGGAATTGGGTCACTTTTCTGGAAGCTTGCAAGCATTCTTCTGAAGATGCGGCCCACACCAGCCAATCGTCCAGGCAATCCATCACCTGGACGCCTTGTAGGCGTAGCTGTTGAACGATCGTTTCTGCGAGCTTTGTGAAGATCCTTGGAGCTATGTTGAGTCCGAAGGGCATGGCTCTAAAAGCGTACTGCCTTCTTTGAAGCCTGAATCCTAGGTAGGAGGAGGCCTGGCGATTCATTGGAATGTGCTAGTAGGCGTCCGCCAAGTCTATTGAGAATGTGAATGCCTTTTGGGGCAGTAGGGCTCTTATGTGCTGAAGAGTTAGCATCTTGAATTTGTTGCTCACTATGAACTTGTTGAGAGGGGACAAGTCCAGAATGACTCTGAGTTTGTTGGAGTCCTTCTTGGGAACACAGAACAGTCTTCCCTGGAACCTGGTGGACTTTACCCATTTGATCACCTTCTTGTTCAAGAGTTCTTGGACGTATTCTTCCAGGACGGGGGTGGAGTGTTGGAAGAATTGATGGAAGGTTAGAGGTGGTGTTACCCAGCTCCACCCTAGTCCATTCTTGATGATGCTGTGAGCCCAAGGATCGAAGGTCCAATGATCCTGGAAGAGGCGGAGTCTTCCTCCCATCGGAAGCATTTCATTGCTTCTGGTTTCCCGAGGGTTTGCCACCTCGGCCGCCTGCTCCCCTTCCTCCTCTCCCTCTGGATGGACGTCGAGAGGAGTCTTTGCCGGAGCCTCTACCTTTGGGACGAAAGGTAGTTGACTGCCTTTCGTAGGCAGGTGTGAAGACTGGTGACTGAGCCACTACCGGCTGAGGGACCAACTGAAAGGTCTGTTGGGGCTGAGCCACCAACTGGGGAGTAGCAGGTGCCGGAAACTGGAGCTTAGCAAGTCGCTGCTGGGGCCTAGGCTTGTTTGATTTCTTCTTAGGTTGGGGGCCCTCATCCTGAGAAGATTTCCTCTTTCTTGACATACCCTACTTGTTGAGAAGGTTCCGGTTCTCGGTAGCGGCTCTATCTACGATCTCTTTCACGAGATCGTTGGGGAAGAGGTCTTTCCCCCAAATGTTGGAGGAGATCAGTTTCCGGGGTTTGTGTTTGACGGTAGCGTCCGCAAACACGAATTCTCTACAGGCTCTCCAGGCCCTGATGAAGCTATAAAAGTCATTCGTCAGGGTGGCGAGATGGATCTTACCCAAGACCATATACATGTCTGGGGTCCGAGTGTCCCCGGCCATCGTCTCCAGTTGAACTTGGTGAGAAAGGGAGGTGGCCAGTCTCTCTTTCGTATCCAGCTCCCGACGCAGAAGGTATTCGGAGAGCTTGGGAGGTTCTCGTTAAACTGCCGTCCTGTGAAGTCAGCCTCCAACTTTCCTATCGAGAAAGTTAACTGGATGTCCTTCCAGTTCTTGTCGTCGGGAGAGAGGGCGAGGGAGAGGGGCCTACATTCCTCCAATGTAGGGCAAGGTTTCCCTTCTTCCACCGCTTTCAACACTGCCAGCAAGGACTTTTCAGCAAAAGGGGAAGACCATGGTGGCAGGAGCAAGAAAGGATGGGTGTTTCTTGCCGGCCAGAAGAGATTGAGACTTAGCGTGGTCAAAAACTACGACCTCCTTAGGCTCAGTTTCCTCCTTGGAAGCTGGCTCGGACTTGAGACGGATGTAACAGTCCGGATACGATTCAAAGCTAGGCCAAAACTCCACCTCTTCAAGGGGGACGGCGCCTAGCTTGTCATTGACGAAAATTCCTCCACTTGTAATTGGCATGTGCTCTGCATGCCTCCAAGGGTTGGTCACTGAGCAAGGGGGAAGATCCCTGACGTAGATCTTCTTGACCGTCTGCTTCGACAGATGGAGAATCTCCCTCTTGAGGTCCTCGTGTCCTTTGCGGAACCTCTCGTCCAGGAGGGCCACTAGGGCCTGGAGAATGTCCTGGTTTTCCACTAATGATGGAGTAGGAGTGGAAGAGGTAGAGGGGGCGCGGGCAACTTCGCCCTCGGAGTCCAGAGCCTCCACATGCTCCTCCTCTTCTTGACCCTCGGCCATCAGGGTCCTTTCGGTGGTGTCCGACACTTCCGACATTCGTTCCACCTCGTCAAGATGGAAGTCTTGCAGTGCGTCCGATACATCCGGTTCAACCGTCAGCTGGACGCAGGGGATCTCGGCTTTGGGGATGACAGCATCCGCAGATGCCTTTGGAAAGAGCAAAGCTCTCATCTTCTCACTCGGGAGATAGGGCCCCGTGGCGTTCTTTTGGAAACCATGCTCCCATTTGCGCAGTTTCTCTCGGGCAACGTCCTTGGCCTCCGCTGAAGGAGGGTCCTCAAACGCCTCATGGAGCAGGTCCTTGTAAACAGTGCAGACCTGCAGGTCTCAATACCGATGAGTCCCTTTGGAGATGGAACAACTGGCGTGGGTTCGGCACGCCACGTGGCCGTAGAAGTACGGGCGCCGAACGCTGCAGAAGGCGCTCTCACACCGGATATACTCCTCCTGTAAAAGAAAGGGGGACATGAGTCTGCGAAAGTCATGTACAATGACTTAAAGTAATCTTAGATTAGCATTAAAGTTACTTAACTTAATATAAGATTCCTTTTCAAGTGTAAGCTTAGGATAGGTAAGCTAGAAAAGAAGCAGAAAAGACACATACATGTGCATTCCGCCCAGCCAATTACCGTGACCCCACACCATAACTAATTCTAGGGGCTCTTAAAGAGCCTAAGAGCCTTAGATTAAGCACTGCTTAGACTTCCTCAGGGGAAACAGTCATGGTAAAGGGGGGAACTGAATTCATTCAGTTTAGGAGAAAAGGGAGAGAAATTATTCATCCCTATTCAGATAGGTCCCGGCAAGGGACTGTACATGGATGTACAGAGTATGCTGGAAAATTTTACTGTACAACTATACACCATAGTTTTCTGTCTAGGGTATGTACTATACCATAGATGTACAGGCTATCGTATATAGCTATACAATAGTCACTGCCGGCAGGGAAGAGGTGACAGTTCACTGAAGTAATATGATTAGGTGGCACCGGCAGCATGGCAGCAGCCAGAAGCGCGCCGGGCGCTAGCGAATCTCCATCGAGGAGGGGAACCCCTCCCTGTCATCAGTCTATGTGGCAGAGAGAGTAGGAACCTCAAGATGATGGCAGATCGCCGGCATGTCGGTGGTCCCCGGCAATCAGCAAGCAACCAGTGAAGGTATTCCAGCACTGACGTCAATCAATGAGACAGTGTGGATACCAGGTTACACTGACAGCTGTTTCCGGCAGGGTAGCGGCAGTGGACTGGCACTGATAGGTAGAGAGAAAGGGTAGGGTAGGAGAAGAGGGAGGGAAGGGTAGTAGCTTGTTACCAAGACCTCTCCGGAAGGAGTGTTCAAATGAAAGAGAAAGGGAGGCAATCTTTCATCCAGCCGCAACAAAGCCGGCAGTCGGCTAGAATTGCGGATGGCAGCCCAAGGGAGGACCGAAGAACACTCTAAGATAGATAGGTCTTCCGCCGACAGACCGATTTGCCTAGGCTATCCCATAGTTCGACTATATGCGGGAAGCGTAGCAGCTCGGACTAACCAACGAAGGGACCAAGCGGAACCCACAACCTGCCGGCACGCGGTGGCGTTGTAGGACGGCGAACAGGGGTGTGATGGCTAGGCCAACACTAAAGGACAGAAGGGGGAGGGTCCTGAGGGGGAGCATGGGGGAAGGCGTAGCCTTTGCCAACAACACTCCAAGGGGGGGAGGGGGGTTTCTGTTCCAGAACCAGCACTATCCCAGGTGTAGGAGAATTCATTCTCCAGCCTAGAGTAGTTTAGCTTGGAGAAGGTACAGCACTAGTGTACTGTCCTAAACTATAAAGAAACAGAATTCCCTGGCCTGCCTAACCTAGGCTAGGGAAGCGAGTCCCAAACCAGGGAAGGCAGGTGTAGGACAGTCGCTAGGCCACAGGGAGGAAGGGTCGTAACCCTACCAAGTGTGGACTAGGGGGAAGGGCAGAGCCCCCCCCACCTTCGCTGACCAGCAGAGCCCAAAAGGAGAGTTCATTCACCTAGAGGGGGAGCTGTGGGCGAATGACTGGTACTCAGAGGTTCTGTCCCAAACTCAAAACTCATGTGCCTAACCCCATCCGAATACGATTCGAGGTAAGGAGGGCTAGGATGTAGCCTAGGCTACCTCAGAGGGAAGAGGTTACCTTGGATAAGGTAACTGGGGAGGTTAGGAAGTATAAAACAGCCCTACGTTAGGTTAGGGGCAAGGGAGTCGACTACCAAGATCACCGAAACCCTTTGTATACTTCCTCGAAGGCGAAAACATATGTGCAATCACTGAATCTTATATGTATAAATGCCTAAAATCTTCATTTCATAAATTAACACTAAGAACACTTATTATATCATGCATGAGAGTAAACAAAAACCGCTTAGGCTATCGAGCCTAGGGGCTAGGCTAGTACACTAACATACGAATCGGCTACCTACGCTCGCCGAAAATGGATACTATCGGCATAATATAACTAATTCCTAGCAATGAAGAATAAATAACTAATGCTGATAATTAGTTATAAGACCGGGTAAGGTTGTTCTGGCTAACTAAATAAAGCATGCGAGGCGAACAACAGTGTCCAACATGATGCCTCCGGTCAAGGCACAGCTCCGCCACAAAACACAGTATTTTAAGATAAAAAGGTGTTACTTTACGGCTAGAGCTTATTTATACAATACAAGAATATGGTACTCAACTTTCCAGAAGAAGGCGAGGCTGAAGATTGCGACATACTAGATCACTTAGCCAAAAACTGGGAAAAGCACCTTGTCATAAACGCTACGTGTAAAGGAATGAGAATGGCGCGCTACGGCAGCGTCAACCAAGATGGCGGCCAACATGGCGACTGGATGTTGACGTCGCCGAGTACTATAACAGTAATGGAGGAGGAGAACTTTGTAACGGCTCCTCCCATAACTTTCCACTCTTCCCCCTCGAAGTGTAAACACTATGTGGGGTGCAGATAGCTATGTGGTATGTCAAGCATACGTCCCCTGTTATTATATGATATTGTTAAGAGAAACCTTATGGGTACTCGCGCCAGAAGTTGGAATTCTGTGAAACCTTTAGTTTAATTCTCTGGGAATATCTACTGTAGTCATATATACCCTTAGGAAGCTACTGAAGGAACCTTCCATCAGGACGTCATGGCTTGAGCCCAAAAATTAGTATGCAACCGCCAACGGGATCGGCACCGCTTCAAGCCAGCGGGACACCGCTCATGCACAGCGGCACCGCAACAGCAAAAAATCAGTGCAGTTATAATGTGAAAGGTTCCATAGGGTTTATCAGTCAACTCGTAAGCGTGGTGTCGCTCTGCTGGTGGAGGCGGATTTAAATCGCATAGCGTGAAAGGGCCCTTACACATAATAACCATTTGGAGCCATGCCATATAAGCCTAATAAATATACACTGTACTATAAAGTAGTAGAAATTAGCACTACAACCGCCAACAGGAGCGGCATCGCTTCAAGCCAGTGGGTAACCGCTCATGCAAAGCGGCACCGCAACGGCAAAAAATCCAAGCAGCTATTATGTGAAAGGTTCCATTGGGTTTATCAGTCAACTTGTAGGCGCGGTGTCGCTCCGCTGGCGCAGGCGGATTTAAATCGCATAGTGTAAAAAGGCCCCTCCACATAATAATTATTTGGAGCCATGCCATATAGGCCTAATAAGTATACTATAAAGTAGTATAAATTAGTATTGGTTGTAGCTTCCTAGTGTTTGTGAGATTGCTCTTTTAAACCTAGCCAACAGACAAGACTGACTTATTAAAAACTAACATAAAAATGGTCTGCCTTCCAATTCTCCATAGGCTATATCAGTAATTTTCTGAGTAGTTTACTCTTTCCAGCAAACTTATTTATTACAACATCATTACCAAGTCATTAAAATACCCGTCTCTACTACTATCAACATAAAAGCCTGCAATGGTCTTGTGAGACTGTAGGCCTACTCCTTAGGCGATTCTCGATGAATGTTGGTTGAAAAACTTCTCTCATATTTAGGCTGATTCGTGTAACCACAAGAGTGAAAAAATAACTTATATACTAAAGCATAACACGATATGCACCAGTCAACAAGTTATAACTATAAAGTATTTGATAGAAACATATTGGATATTTTTTACAAAGACGGAATTGGTGTCATGTCACAAACTCAGAACGTTACTATGATAGGATTATGCACCGTATCACTATTCAGAGGTGTGCTTGCATAGCAAAATATGAAAAAAAAATGCGATGGTTATTCCTTTTTGAAAAATGCACAATAATTACGCTAACGATCTCTTCTTCATCAAAACAACTACAACTGTACTGCGTTGTTCTTACTCGCTCCTCCAACCTTACAATCTTCCATTTGCACTATAATAGTTTTCTGTGTGTGTGTGTGTAAAGTTTAAATAAACAGTTGCTTAACACATCAAATAAGAACTTGTTCTACACTGTTATAACACTTCATCTGGTCAAAATTAACGGTTTAAAAAAAAAATCTCCCGATTTACTAACAGCAAATTTTCTTAATAGCCTGTAAAGACTCCTGTTGTTTTATATACTATGCGTTGTTGATATTTGTTATATCTTATTATTGTATTTTAAAAGATCTTTATAAAAAATGGGAGATCCAAAATGGGATTTTTTTCATGAATGAATAAAAAACAACGGACACAGTATCAAAACATTTGCACTCAACTTAATTCTCCGTTCCTTGTATTTCCTTCCCCGCCAATACCCTAGGCCTAATGTACGATAACTCGATTGTCCATTATTCTCTCTGCCTGTCTGTCACTCATTTTAATAATTTCGTTTCACTTACAAACATATAATTATAGTACTGTTCTTTGTTTAATACAGTTGTTTGTCCCTTAATTTTTTGTATCATTATCGTTATTATTTGGATAATTGATTATTAATTTTCATTGTTTTCTTTCTTACGTTCTCTTGCTTTTCCACTATTCGAGACCATCCTAGACGGTCCTTTAACTGGACACCCCATTTGGAAAGTCTCGAACCTCTACATGGCCCGTCCCGGTGTGACGGTCTGAACGATCCCCCGGTCTCAGAATTCTCCTTGACATTGTATAAGGGTTATTTTCCGCCAATTGCTCGCTTCGCTCGCAGGGAAATAAAACATCAAGCTCGTATGTACTGGCAAGCGGTAATGTTGAGCTGCGCACGCTAACATTACAGGAAAATAAAAATCAACCTCGTATGCACTGGCAAACGGTAATGTTCGCGCATGCGCAGATTACCAAGGAGAATTCTGAGACCGGGGGAGCGTTCAGACCGTCACACCGGACAGTGGGGGATTTACTAGGTTAAACAAGCTATAGTTCATCATATCCGTGGCCCTTCCTTTACAAGTTATTTTCTTCTGGTTTTACTTTTTGGAATTGCTATATCGCCAACAATATCATGATATAGAAGAAAAATTAGACTTCAAATGATTGATTGATAATTTACACAATAGCTACAATATTTTTCAATCACTAACACACCCTATTTTTCAAGCTAATTTCATTTTCTGGACACTAACATCCGAAACAGCTATTTAGTATGGGTAAATAACTCGTGTGGTTGCAATTGATTACCACATGAATAAGGGTATGATTAATGGCATGACACATGACTGATGGCATGATTAATCGGAAGATTGGCGACAAACGTACCAAGTAATGCAGTCAGACCCTTATAATTTGCATACATCTAGGTTTAAATGAAAGTTTAAGTACCTAGAGTGACAAAGCACATGCTTGATGGTATGATTAATCACATAAGATATGACTGATGGCATAATTAACGGCCAGATAGGTGAACAATAATGCTAAAGATGACAAAAAAAAAATGGTATTGTTGACCCTTATTACATACATTATAAAGTAAGGGGACAAACAAGAAAATAATATTGATACTAATAAAATCGATTTACAATGTTAAAACTAACATGCAAATGGCCAATAGTAATATTTATAGTAAAACGGCATGCAACATAAGAGTGGTCACACTCACATTCAGCAGCGAAGTGAAGAGCTGGTAGAAGTTTAAAACCACGTCGATCAACTGGTGGAGGCCTTATTCCTAAGGACCCCGTGAATTGCTGCAAACCCTTTCCAATAAACTTTTGTAGGCTACATCAGAATGCATCGCAGTGAACACTGTCTTCACTAAGCGTTGGCTATTCTCCTTTATATACTTTCTTTTAAGACTCCTGACTAATACAACTCCAAATCTATGCATTTTGCTTATGAGGATCACCAAGGGCCAAATATGCATCAAGAATAACTTTCACTTTTTCCATACTGACGCTTTCAAAACAGTCATCTTTACACTGGACCTGCAAATCAACTTTGTAAGCATAACTTATAATACTTATCCCTTTATTTCTATTTTTCTTTGCTGCCTTCCTACGCTTAACCGATTCTACCATTTCTTTCGGTTACCTTTTCGGTTAACTGTCATTAACATGAGGAAATAGAAAAAGTGCAAAGAATGGGTCAGGCTATTTGGTGTATGTGTAAGCAAAGAGAAAATAATCCATAACCAGAGAGGGATCCAATGTAATAATATCTTGCCAGTCAAAGGACCCAACCTACTAGCAATATCACTTTCGGTGCTCTCGTTCACAAAACTTGCTGATGTGTAATTACTTGTCTCGGCACTTTCACGAGACAAGTTGTAATCTGGATCAATGTCACTATCATCAATATCGGACTCGGAATTGAAACTTGAAGAATACATTAATCCACACAACATTTGTTATCATTGGAACTTGTAGCGTGCGCTGTTTTAATATAGAAAAACCCAATATGAAGGCTAATATCACTCATTGTGGTGAGTTGAGGATCATTAGCACACTCTTTATCACTGCTCGACATCGTCTCAAGTATCAATAATCCCTAAGTAGCCAATAAACTTAAAAAACACAGGAAGTTCAGGAGAATTTCAAGGATGAGGCGGCCACAACAAATGTAAACATAGGACTAGTGACGTCAGTCAGTAGTCACTAGAGCATTGGCTGCATGATGCATCGTTGCCAACAGATTCGTTCACCAGCATTAAAATTTTCGGTAAAATATTCTTTCCAGAATACGTATCAGCAGAGATTTTCTTCTTTTATATTAAAATATAATTATATAATTAGTTTTAAAACATAATTTGATTATTATGAAACGCTAAAATAAACCCAACAATGTAAAATATTTACGTTCACGCTATGGCATTCCTGCTTTAACTAAGGTGGAAAAGAACATGTGGCATCTCTTACAACCAGTGTTGCCAAAGTGCGGGATTATGGGGCTGATGACCGTAAAATAATTCTATAGATCTCTATTGTTTCAATATCCGATTTCTGCTTTACTCAGTCTGGAGCGGAAAATATTTCCGCATAGTAGCCTAATCAGGATTAAAACCATAGTTTTGGGCATATAAATCTGTTGTTTGTTTATAACATGAAATCTCTGTTTTCATATCTGTTGATCTGTATAGTATTTTGAACTAAAACTAACATAACAAAGTATAGAAATTATGATTATATTTGGTTTAATTTGGCGGATGCTTTGATGGTTTTCGGTACCACAGCGTTTATACAGTAGGCCATTTTCCTTACCAGATGGAATTCTTAGGCGAAACCAGTGGCAACACTGCCTACAACTTGCTACAGGAGACGAGTCAGTGACGTCACGCGGAACCCCGTGGCCCGAGCTACTGTCAAGTATTACTGCGTTCGTTCGTTCGTTCGTTAAGAACCCCTAGGCTTGCCTATAGCCATACACGGGCTCTTGCACTAGGGTAGCCCGTAAGAGAGATGAGTGTGAAAGTCAAAAGAGTATTACTGGGGTGCATTTCTAGCCATAAAATACTATTGTATTATTTTACAGTTCAATTAGTTCATTACTAAGTAGTTATGATATGATAAAATACTTCTAATCACAGAAAAAATATATTACCAAATACTAAGATATTGAATAAACTCAATTGCATGGGAAACATTTTTTCTGTCTTTTTTTCAGAAAATAAGGGAAAGTTATTGTTACATAATAATGCCAATAATAAATTTTCATTGCATAAATCTAAAATCTAGACTAGTTTTCTTTTTAGTCTTGACATTGAAAATTACTACCATAGTATGTAATATGGATCTACTGTAAAATGAAATAATATGATGATTGACTGATATATTACTTGAGAGAGAGAGAGAGAGAGAGAGAGAGAGAGAGAGAGAGAGAGAGAGAGAGAGAGAGAGAGAGAGAGAGAGAGAGAGAATTTTGTCGTGAGTTTTACTTAACCTAAAGACCTAGACCTATATCGACATATAATTATGCCTACTGAAAATCATAAAGAGGGTTGGCCATTTTTTATGCGCCTACTAAAAATCATAAAGGGGGTTGCCTATAGAATTAGGCCTACTTAGTATAGTTAATTTACTTAAGCTAGATATATCTGCCTGAGAGGCTCCCCTAAAAATACTCCTACAATTGTGTAAAAAAAAAAAAAGAGAGCTTTCTTTCGCAGCCTTTGAAGGAGTTCTTCAGGAGGAGGAATCTCGTTTAAATGAATACATTAAAAACTCATGAATTGACAAGGTACACAGACACACACAGATACATACTCTCACAGAGAGAGAGAGAGAGAGAGAGAGAGAGAGAGAGAGAGAGAGAGAGAGAGAGAGAGAGAAATCCTGTCGTGAGTTTTACTTAACTTAAAGACCTAGGCCTATATCGATATATAATTCTATATATGCCTACTGAAAATCATAAAGGCGTTTGGCCATAGAATTAGGCCTACTTATAATATAAAGTTCTTCGTAAATGCTGATGTTTATAGTCATTGTGCTTTACTTATGGCGGCTCATTCATGAATCAGTCCTTACTTGTCCGTGAAATATATGTACAACTTTAGTATAACACCATATGATATTATGTACATGCTAATTGGCATTTTATTTTGTTACTACTTACCGAAATGTTAATGGAAATGAAAACAAATTTTGAGTACATTCAATTATGTTTTTTTTTTTTCTATTTTACAGAACACAAATTAATGTTTTTTTTTTTTCTTGCAGTTGATAATATATAAAAAAAAAATGAAAAACGTAATTTTATATCACTAAAAGTAAAATTAAGGGCACCGTCTGTAGATAATATTTAGTACGAAATTTGTAATGATTTTCACCTCAGTAATTATTTATTATTTTTTGCAGATAATAATATAACAAGATGAAAAACATAATTTTATACTACTAAAAGTAAAATTAAGGGCACTGCCGGTAAGTAATATTTAGTACGAAATTTGTAATGATTTTCAACTTAGTAATTAGTCCTATTTTTTTCTTTTTCTTTTTTGCAGTTGATAACATAACAAAATAAAAAACATTATTTCATATCAGTAAAGTAAAATTAAGGATATAGTTTTTAGATAATATTTATTGCAAAATTCATAGAGATTTTCAACTTTGTAATTTACCATTAGACAACTCCTTAAGAAATTTGTAATTAGTAATTTTGTTATTAGAGAGAGAGAGAGAGAGAGAGAGAGAGAGAGAGAGAGAGAGAGAGAGAGAGAGAGAGAGAGAGAGAGAGAGAACTACTACTACCGGCACTAGTAAAACTACTACTACTACTACTACTGCTGCTGCTACTAAAAGGAAGACCATTCAATTTCAATTTCCAATTGTTTGTTCCGGGAAATCCCGGGACAATGAGAAAAATCTTGGGATTGTTTAACCCTCGGAAAATGGGCACGATCCCGGGAGAGAAACCCTACAGTAAGTTCGTATATTTTTTAACAATCTCTAGAGGTTCGTCCATAGCTATTATTTGTTGTCTGCATTTTCGCTGAACATTATCTTTGTTTTACTCATTTTCAATTTCAGTCTTACATTTCTGCTTTCTCTATTCAAATCTTCTATAATCTTTTGCAATTCTTCCCATGATTCACTAAACAAAACTATGTCATCTGTAAATCTTAAGTTTTTAAGGTATACCCCATTAATTATAATTCCTACATTTTCCCAACCTAAATTCTTAAAAACCTCTTCAAGGAAAACTGTCAATAAATCAGGAGAAGTGCGGTCTCCCTGTCTATCTCCTTCTCAATTGGAATTTCTCACTATCTTTATGTAGTTTTAGGATTGCTGTACTTCCTGTATAGATATCTTCAAGTGTTCTCTGTTCCTTGTCTTTGAAGGGCTTTTATTACTGCTGAAGTTTTGACAGAATCAAATGCTTTTTCATTGTCTGTAAATGCCCTGCATATTGGTTTGTCATATTATGTTGATTTTTCCATTGGTTGGTAAATTACTTGTATATGTTCAGTTGTGGAGTACCCACTTCTAAAGCCTGCCTGCTCTCTTGGTTGATTAAAGTCAAGCTGTATTTCTATTCGGCTCAATATGATCTCAGTAAATATTTTTCATATTATGGAGAGTAAGCTTATTGGGCGGTAATTTACTAGGTCTTTTGTGTTTCCCTTTTTGTGAATAAATATAATGATAAAGTTTTTCCAAGCCGTAGCTATAAAGCATTACTATTATCATTATTATTTGTTAAGTTAGAACCTTAGTTGGAAAAAAACAGGATGCTATAAGCCCAGGGGCTCCAACAGGGAAAATAGTTCAGTGAGGAAAGGAAACGAAAAAAATAAAATATTTTAAGAAGAGCAACATTAAAATAAATATCTCCTATATAAACTATAAAAACTTTAACAAAACAAGAGGAAAAGAATTAAGATAGAATAGTGTGCCCGAATGCACCCTCAAATAAGAGAACTTTAACCCAAGACGTGGAAGACCATGGTACAGAGGCTATGGCACTACCCAAGACTAGAGAACAATGGTTTGATTTTGGGGTGTCCTTCTCCTCGAAGAGCTGCTTATCATAGCTAAAGAGTGTCTTCTACCCTTACAAAGACGAAGTGGCTACTGAACAATTACAGTGCAGTAAGAAGAATTGTTTGGTAATCTCAGTGTTGTTAGGAATATGAGGCAGAGGAGAATATGTAAAGAATAGGCCAGACTGTTCGGTGTGTGTGTGTGTGTGCGTGTGTGTGTGTAGGCAAAAGGAAAATGAACCGTAACCAAAGAGAAGGATCTAATATACTACTGTCTGGCCAGTCAAAAGACCCCATAACTCTCTAGCGGTTGTATCTTGCAGACATTTTGTGTAAAGTTTGGCCAGTTTTGCCTCTATGAAATCTCCTCCATCAATTATTGAATCAGTTGTTAGGCCATCTTCTCCTTCTGCTTTGCCTCTTCTCATGCTTTGTACTGCTTTCTTTACTTCTCCTTCTGTTACGTTTGGTACCGGCTTAGGTGTTTATTTCAATTGGTAAAGTTGTATAGAAATCGTCTGCCATTTTTATCACTCCATCTCTTTTGTTGATTTTCATCCTTCAAAGCAAACATTTGTTGGTTCCCTGTACTAAGTCTTCTTTTCATCAATTTGTTGTTTCTTCCTTTCTTTAGTGTTTCCTCAATTTTGGTCTGATTATGTTTACAAATGTCGTGATTTTAGTTTGTTTATTCTTTTGGATAGTTCTGCTAATTCTATTTCATCTCTTGGATTTTACCCTCATTTCCAATTTTTTCTTTGTAAGGTTTTTGGTGTTTTTTTGTAGTTTTCCTAGACCTTGTTTAGTCTCTTGTACTGATTGCAAGAAAAATTTTGCTAAATTACTGTTCATTTATTCTTTACTTGCTTCCATTTCATAATGTAGCTGGAGGTACCTATTTTGTATTGCTAAACTAAACTCGTCAGATTTTTCTCTTATTACAAGAATGTTTATTTTCTTTCTTAAAATTAGCTTTTCTCTTTCTTTCCTTAGATCTGGACAAATTTTGTCTCTCACCCTTCTATGGTCGCTTGACTTTAACCTGTTTTACACTATTACATCTTTAACTAAATCAACATTTTCATTGAGAATAAAATCTATTTCGTTTTCCCTTTCTCCATGTCCATTTTCTATGTTTTTTTCAACAAAACGGTGTTCATGATTTATTGTTTCTTTCACTAAATTCTACAAGTATGTCTCCTCTATCATTTGTTGTTCCTAATCCATATTTACCTACTGATGATGCTCCTCTCTTCTTTTTACCTAAATTTAACATTGAAATCACCTAAAATGAATGTAAATTGAGTCTTATGTTTTTTTCATAAATATCTTCAGATCTTCAAAAAAAGTTTCTATTTATTCCTCTGTATGGGATGTTTTTGGTGCATACGTTTGAATGGTCAGTTCATACTTTATATTTGATTTGATAATTAAGCCTGCAATTTCATCACCAGTTCTATAAAGTGCTTCTATGTTAGCCGGATTTTTTATCAATATATATATATATATATATATATATATATATATATATATATATATATATATATATATATATATATGAATTTTGTGTGTAACATGGATTAACTCAAACCGGATGACCCCCTAGAGAAGGCAGAGCATTGCATAATGACATTATATAACCACGTGCTGTTATCTAGAAATTTCTCCCTCATACTGTCTCCAAGAAGGACTAATACAGAAAATTTCCAGTTAAAACCAGTTTGCATGAATATTAATCTGCCCTTAGCGATGACCTTCCAAGTGGAGTCAAGTGTTTAGGGTTTGCTCCGTGATTATGTCTCGAGTGTTGTAGATAACAAAAAACGTGTGTATTTAGACTCGTGAGTGCTTTTATCAGGGTTGCATAAGGGCGAGTGGCTCTTATTCTCAGATATAATAGGAACGTTTAGTTACAGACGTACAAAAAGCAAGTTTCAAATATCTTTTGCGGCGTCATGCTCCTCTTAAGGAATTATACCCATTGTCGTTGCTTGGTATGCAAGGTCTGGCGGCTAAGTCATTTAGTCAAAGATAATTGAGCTCCGTAGTAATCCTGAAATTTGTAGGTTCATCTATAATTTGTAATTCTCTTGGAGTGATATTGATATACATTTCTTGTGTCAATTAATACATTAGCTTTCTGTTATGAAGAAGAAATTGGAATTCTAAAGGTTTTTAACTGAATTCGTATTTACATTACATTTCGTTGTTTTATAAGAATTAGAGTCTATACAGTAGATATATTTGGTGCAATATAAACCTCTAATCCTTAACTCAGGCTCGATTTCTATTATAATTCTTTACAGTCTTTGCCAAGATTTAGGCTTTAATTGATTAGAATAGTATTTAGTATTCCACCTTGCTATGTTAAAACAATAATATATGAGTGGATATGTTTTATATATACTGTATATATATATATATATATATATATATATATATATATATATATATATATATATATATATATATATACATATATATATATATATATATATATATATATATATATATATATATATATATATATATATATAACTATACAGATATATGTTTATATATACATACATATATATATATATATATATATATATATATATATATATATATATATATATATATATATATATATATATAGCGTGCGCGTGTTTTTTGAGTACTTGGATAAATTTAGAACATTTAATCTTTGATAATGAGGCATATTGTTCCTCAGAAGATTACACTCGGTTACTCATGTCTATATTTACACAAACATAATCAGGCAAACATAAACACACATACACACTCACACACATACATATATATATATATATATATATATATATATATATATATATATATATATAAATATATATATATATATTTATATATATATATATATATATATATATATATATATATATATATATATATATACAGTATATGTATGTGCATTTATGTGTGTGTTAATATGTATGGACATACAGTATACAATTTATCTTATTTGAATTATTCTAGACATGATAAGTTACTGTCAATAACGTCAGTAACGATCAAAACTAATATTAAATATATAGTTATTATAATGCAGCACATTTTTCCCCAGAGTAAATAAAGAAATTTATCTTATGAAATTTTTATATATAATGAGATATCACTAGACATCCTACCACAATTTTAACCATAATTCGTTATCTTGAAATAATTCTTTCTTGTCAAGCAAGGCTGTCCACTTCTTACTCCATAGCTTTTTATTGTCGCACAGCAACTAACATTGAATTCAGTGCGCGCGCACACACGCAAACTCGCAAGCAAAGAAACGCATTTTAAGGATCTTTTCTCATTTTACCAGTCATCGCCCAATGACTTCTGGAACATCTATACGGTTTACCAGAAAGCAGATCGCTGTTGCTAAGACATTTTTTATCATGATTACTGATTCATGAAATAACCGAAGAGAATTGCGAGGGTCCATGACCATCTTTTTTATTAATTTAGCAGTTCTGACTCGATTGTTGCTATGAGAGTCCTTCTTTACAAGACGCACACTTTCATGTGTAATAAGAGATACGTGATTTATGAGCTACGAAAATAAATGAGCGTTTAATAGATTAATTATATAATGAAAGGGAGTTTGCATTTCTGTATGAACGGTTATATGATCAAAGGAGAGTTGCAAAAATAAGATTTTTTTTTTTTTTTTTTTACCGAATTCTAGTTCGACAATCATGAGATAGCATTATATAAATTTAACGGAGACAAGGGTATGTTTTACAGTATTTTTTTTTTGTGCACAAGAATCCAATATATCTAAAACAACTTCAGACATGAAGTATTTAACCCAATTATTAACCTCTAATGTTTTATATGGAGCAGCGGGCGCATACCCCGACCCCCAAACTTCATGAACCACTAAATGCATGATTTTAGATTTGGCGGACAACTAATATGATATTTTTTTTTTTTTTAAAAGGTAAATACATTTATCTAATAACAATCAAAGATACTTTGATGTATTAAGATGAAATGCAAGTATTAATATAAAAAAGTTCAGGTTTCATTAATACAACAAAATTGAAAATTTGGAGTTTCATTAAGTAATACATATGTATTTTAGTGTGATATTTGATATTTTCAGGTAAGCATATTGATTTTTTACTCCAATAACGTTACCGCAAGACGGAAAACTGATTTTATATCAATCAGATACCGGTAGTTAGTTTTAATTGCTGTGATAAATGAAAATGTCTGTTCACACAAATATGCTGTTGAAAATTTAATCAAAATGTTCATTGTTTTTTCACTCGGTGAAAGGTATTCGCTTTATACGGAGAGTCAAAACTGAGACTCTTCAGCTATGGTAAGCAGCTCTTCTAGGAGAGGGACACTCCAAAATCAAATCTTTGTTCTTTAGTCTTGGGTAGTGCCATAGCCTCTGTACCATGGTCTTCCACTGTCTTGGGTTAGAGTTCTCTTGCTTGAGGGTACACTCGGGCACACTTCTATCTAGCTTCTCTTCCTCTAGTTTTGTTAAAGTTTTTATAGTTTTTATAGCAAATATTTATTTTAATGTTGTTACTATACTCAGAATGTTTTATTTTTCTTTATTTCCTTTCCTCACTGGGCTATTTTCCCTGTTGGGGCCCCTGGGCTTATAGCATCATGCTTTTCCAACTAGGGTTGTAGCTTAACATTTAATAATAATAATAATAATAATAATAATAATAATGACTGGGGTTGAGGTTTGAGGAGGCTTTCTTTTTCATTGACGCTCCAACGATTAATGTTATTTCAATATCTGTTGCAAATGTCTTTTTATTCACATATTACCCTGCCTGGGATCTTCTTCCTTTGGGTTATAACAACCCGAAAATTCCGGCAGTGTCTATAAGTGCTGTTGAAGTGCTATCAGATAGGAAGCCTTTGATAAGGGCTTATCTTCAACAACTACTTTATTTAAAGTCTCTACTTACACTGTTAAAAAAAAGCGAATTTTAATGGGAAATTCTCCGTAAAATATACTGCTCTCAGCCGTATTTCAGTAAGATACGGGCGACCCCAATTTTACCTTACTTTGTTATTATCTTTTACGGGTTGGTGACCGTAATGCTACTCCTTTACGTCAATATGTCCTTTTTTTTTTTAAATCGGTAAAACTCCTGGATTAAATGTTGTCAAACATTTACCGTTTTTAATGCAAATTTTCAACATTTTAGGTTTGTATGTTTTCATGCGCTCTTTGAAAATATTAATTAAAAAAATAAATAAATTGGGGTGTTTTGTTTGCAATACATAGAGGTCATGGATCCAGGCCACTACCAGGATCTTCAATAAATCCAAATGACATATTCTATTTTCGCCTCTAGTTCTGAGTGAAGTATAACTATTATCATTAATTTCTATCCGTAGTTTTTCTAAAGAAATGAAAAATATTTACTTGATTTTCTTACTAATTATGGGTCTATTATGACTTACTTTATTTGAATCTAAACAGCAAAATTAAAAAAAGGAGAAATGGTAATTTGAGCAACAGTTGCTCATCGTATTTGATAGGTGTAACGTATAAAATTATACAGATGCACAACCAATGTCCTATAGCATTCCCCTTAGTTTAAATTGGTTTTAAATGGTTGTCCCCTTCATCAGGATTTGGGTTGTTAATGAATTTCTTGACAGTGTGTAAGTTACACTATCAACACAAACTCATAGAAAAAAAAAAAAAAAAAACTAGAATTACAAAAAATAAGAATCGGTCGTATTCTCCATATTTACCAAAATCTGTGACACTTTCGGGACCTGCAACAACTAAACATTATGTCTATCACCAAAGCAGGGAAGGTAACTGTCTTCGATACGGTTATGAAACAGATATAACAAGTTCTTTTTTATTTGTTATGCGTTTTATATAGTCCTACACTACATTAAGAAAAATTCACTTTCATAATGATTAGCTTATCTTAATTAATAATTCTGTTAGTTATTCAATTCTGTTCTTTTCTAAATGCTGGATTCAAATTTTTAATCTTAAATCGCCCTAAAATGATAAATTAATAGCATTGGGCTCACTGTTTTCTGCAGTTTGTTTCAGGGTTTCCTGAAGAGGATTAAGAAAATATCGAAATAATGTCCCAATTTTTTGCTGACCATCAAAATTTTGTCACGGACCACAAGAGGTCCGTACGAGACCAGCGGTTGGTGACCGCTGATATGGAGGACAAGAACGGCACGACACCACCAATAAAGATTTATTGTTGGGCAAATAAGTCGTGCAATTGTTTAAAAAAAAAAAAAAAAAAAAAAAAAAAAAAAAAAAAAAAAAAAAAAAAAAAAAAAAAAACCCGACTAAATCTTACGTTGTACAGAACAATGCTAGACAGTTGTTGCGCAAGGAAAAATTGTGATTCAGTTAAGGATTTTTTTTTTTATCATATTTGCTTAGAGTAAGAAATTAGGATTGAATGGAATTCTTAGAATAGATATTTGATCTCACAGATAGCATCAAGTTTGACTAACGTTCTCTGGCAAACTGCAAAACAGTAAAGATGAGTATGAATTTGCACATCTGCATTTTGCTTCACTTTCAGCAGGCTTCAAGATGGGGATAATGACCGCATCGCTTAAGCCATTATCTGTATATGAAAAAGACCTTATAGAACAAGAGGACTGACAACCACTGAATTATCACAACTTGTAACAAATGAAATGAAAATTATGATAATTCTTTAACTGACTTCCGTCGATTATACGATAGATTGTACTCTTATATAATATATGTTATTTAATAGGGGATTGTACAGAAAATGAATTCCCTTACTTTTGCTATTTAATAATGAGCCCAGACCTCACTGTATAATTTCTAATGTGGAGGTCTTTCTGTAATTTCTTCTTTATTATAGAGTAATAATCACGTAAAATATGGCAAGGTAAATAAATCTTCAAATAATCTTCAAAGTAAATTTGTTTATTTCTATTTTGTTTTAATGTTGCTCTAATGTTTTAATGTTGTTAATGCTTTTTGAAATATTTCATTTTAATTTTTCATCACTTCTTATATCGTTTATTTATTTCTTTGTTTCCTTTCCTCACTGGGGTAATTTTCCCTGTTTGAGCCCTTGTGCTAACCAGAGTTGTAGCTTGGCTAGGAATGATGATTATCAGTAACAGGGGTCAGCACTGGAGTTTCCATTTTGAGGAAAACATGGATATGAAATAATTGCATATAATGGTCGTTATAAATGTATACCCTTCATAAGGGCCCATTTATAGTTAAAAACAAAAACATTTGTCATGTAGTCAATGATAGGTTCAACCTTGAAAAAAAGATGTGCTTACATTTCTTATGTTTTTATTAACTTCAGGCTTTCAAATCCCTTACATAACTGCTGACATTTAGAAATGTCTGTGATCTCGCGTCTACATACAAAGGAGATATTTGAATAAAATTGTATTAAAGAACCTTATGTCAAATTCTCACACCTTTTACATTGATAAACTATTTGTAACTGAAACAAGTATATAACAGTTTTTAATGATGCAGCTGCAAGAAAAACAAAATAAATATATAAAACAAAACAGAATTAACAAAGCGCTAATTACGAAACACTGCACTCTAGCAGCTCGCTCATGGCACTTTAAATGAGATTCCTTTCTAGTTTGATAAAATAAAAATTCTTTTACATATTCGTACTTTTGAGAGTTGCGGATGTCTTAAATAATGATTCATACTAATGATAAACAGATATAAATATTTTTTTTTTTTTTTCATGTGAGCTCCTCAATTTATCGCGCTGATATCTGGAAGAATTTTAAAACAACGGTTTATTTCCACCTTGAATTAAACATCTTCCAGTAGTGATTTTCCAGTGTCCTTTCCTTCCTCTTCTCCCTTCTCATTCTGATACTTTCTCGGTGATCCTTCCTGGGACACAGCCAATGGACTGTCTGAGTTATCGTAAGCAGAAACCCCTGTGAGAAAGGATATTAATGTTAGCGCGCTAAGAAGAATATGTAGATAATTCCGTCTATCTCATAAACATATGATATTTGAACTTGAATGCTTGGTTTAATATTGCTGATTGTTTTATATTGTGAGGAAAGCGAAATTCATTGTAAACGAACATTTTAGCATCTTATTCTTGCTGAATCGTATGATAAAAACTGATTGTTCAAGACAACGAATAGAAAATAGATTATTTTGAAATTAAATTATACTAATTCAAATTATTCAGAATCCTTCTTTTGTTATTGAAAATAGATAATACGTTAAATTAAGAAAAATCTTTTTAATCATCTATACGATAGTTTCAGCATGCAGAAAACCTTCTATATTAATGTTGATAGTTATCCTAACATATAGGTACAATATACAATATATCTCTGTTCAACATTTGTCTGTAAAAATGTTTGAAGGAAAATTCAAGTTTGTTCTCAGAGTTCTTTTGTAATGTATATCATTCTTGAGATTCAACAGACAATTTAGATAAAAGAGATTAGAATATTCTCCCATTTGCGAGGATAAACCTAGTCTACGAATCTGTCAATGTAAATACTTTATCTGAAAATGTATACGAAATTTCTAGGGATTAGTTTGATATAGTGCTCTTTATAGCTGCTTGAATTATTAAACGGGTTCCACATATTAAAATTAGCTAGCCTAGAAAAAAAAAAAAAAAAAAAAAGGGTAGGTAGAAATGAAATAGTAGAAAGATGTCTGCGTTGAGAAGGGCATTTTCCATCGTTAATATTGCAGACCAAATAACAAAGTTCTTTTAATCATATATTTCAGTAAGTTAACGAAAGCATTTTTTTCCTTTTTGCTAAAAACCTGAAGACTAATCAAGTTTTATCGAGACATGGAAATTTGATATAGTGAACGAGGTCTAAAATCAAATATCAGATTTTTTTAGCCTTTGTGTTATTATTATTATTATTATTATTATTATTATTATTATTATTATTATTATTATTATTATTATTATTATTATTATTATTATTATTATTATTATTATTATTATTATTTAGGGATTAGCAAATAAAGTATAAACTGCATAAGTAATGAATGAAAAATTAGAATATTTAAAGATCAATAAGAACGTTAAAATAGACCAGCCATTTATAATCTATAAAATGAGACTTATGTAAACCTGTTCAATAAAAAAAAATAATTTACAAAAAGTTTTAACTTCTGAAGCTCCACCGTTTCAATCGTCAGATTAGGAAGATCATTCCACATTTTGATAATTTTTTTTTTTTTTTTGTATTATTTAAGTATTTTCCCTGGTCTGAAAAAAATGTTCTGTTATTTAAAGAACTTAGCATGATTAGATTCGTGAAGTAAATACAAAGAAAATACAAAGACATTTTGAGATATAAAAGAAATTCTCCGGATAAGAGTTGATATTTTCACACCTTTTAACTTTTCAGAACTGTAGTGTTTTGTAATCAAGAACTGGAAGCACAGGAAAAGTAAGCAGAAAACGGCATCGAAGAGTCCAACTGACAAATACATCAGAGCTCCACCAATAGACTGAAATAGAATTCCACCAAGGAAACCAGCAGCTGACAGTCCTGAAATATACGAAGAAAATACTAATTCCTTATATTGATAGTAAAAAAGCAGTGTCAAGCTACTAAATTAACATGTCTGAATGAGTCTTGAGATATGCTTTTAGACTGAACGTTTAAACCAAGATTTGTTTTTTACTTGATTTCACACATTTATCCTACCTCCAATTTTCATCATCGCTCAAATAATTCAAGAAGGTTAGTGAACATACTTAGCATGTATGGATGGATAATGTGAATTTGATCAAGATTTAACTTTATCAATAATTCTATCCTTCCTTTCATAAAAAGATATTTCCCATTACCATCATATCAATCACAATTCCAGATTTTGTAAATAAATTATCAACCCATCCCCGGAGCGATAAATGATGATTACCTATAGAAAATGAACCTCTGACAAGGCCCTGCAGAGTTGCTTGCGCCCCAGGTGGTGCCAGGTGACTGGCATAAGCTGCCATGCAGGCATGAAATAGGGCATAGCTTATGCCATTGAGGAACTCGACAGGTAGGAACCACCAAGGATTACTGATGGCGTAATAAAGGCAGCACCTGATGGCCAGGGTTCCTAGGCACCCCGCAAACACCACGTTGTATCCTAAACGTTCGATGATCATTCCTGTCGAAGACAAAATTATATACAATTATTCTGCGAGAAAAACGAGGAAGAAAGAAACGACAACAGGGAGGAGAAGAAATGGGAGGGAAGGAAAATAATTAAAGGGACAATGAGAGGAGTGTGTAGAATAGTTTTGATATAAAGGAAGGTGATAAACCTATTTTCTTTATAAAGGTATACATACATACACTCACTAAAAGTAATCAGAGTGATTTAGAAATATGGAAGAGAAAACGTTGGATATTTCTTGTATAGAAAAGGAAAAAAAAATATATTCAATATTCATGTAAGAAACCCACACAATTGATTGTTTTGAGAGAATTAATGAGGAGAGTAACTAGTATGATTTTAATATTAAAAACGAAGGAGTAATTTAGTTACTCTAATTCTTTTTGATTGAAAAAAATACACTATATCAGTCTCTTGTAAATTATTGCTTCCAAGCGTTACTCAAGTCTTAAAAAGGCTAAGAAAAAAAACTTAGATATTCTCCTCACCTGAGAGGAAAAAGAAAGGAACTTCTCCTCCAAATGTCTCGATGCCTATATCAAGTCCTTGGAGGAGTTTCATGTTCGCAAAATTTGGGTCCCATGCAAGAGATACATCCTCGATATGCATCAGTTTGAAGACCCAAAGAAGGCCCAAGGACGTTCCCATTACGAAAGCTGTTACCTGAAATAAAAACCCTATTTTCCTTATCTATTTATATAAAACGAAGATTTGCCGTTTTTTGTTGCTTATATACACGCTTTGTAATATATAAATGATCTATTATACTGTGGGATGTTACATCTTTTACCTTTATAGAATTGGTAATACGAAACCCTGTTACAATTCCATATGAAAACTATAGTAGAAGTACATAATTTTTCGTGTTAAAGTATAAAAATATTTTATCCTAAAGTGAAAGTGTAATACATTTCTTGCTATGAATAAGTCAAATAAAACATTCAAGAGCACGATCAATAAAATTCATATTGACCGTATCTTATCAAGTATAAAGAATGAGACTGCATTATGCATTACTCACAAAGAAGAGAATTGTCTGAGGACGAATTATAACACTTCCAACGTCACCCATTTTCATTTTGCCCTCTCGAGAGCTTGAGATTTTCATTCGAGACACGAGTATCATGTCGGAGACCATGAAGACAGCGCAGATGATAGCCGCAGGGAGGTAGTCC
>NC_090735.1:119010979-119013479 GCF_036898095.1 Palaemon carinicauda | reverse complement strand
AGTATCATTTGATATCCCTGGTTTTCTCCCTGTAACTGCATGTCCGAAAACTTCACTACCAACTGACTGATATATATTCTTAATATTACACCATTTTTCATCAACTGTCTGTTCTTCGTCTCTTAAAGTCTCCAAGATTGCAAATTGATTCCAACATTCAATTGCAAATGTTTCTCTGTGGTTATCTTCTCGAAGTTTAGTTGTATCAAACCTAGGTCTTTTACCTACATATCTGTTGGGTGCTTTCAGTTTTAATTTCAGTGTGGGAATGAGGAGCTGGTGATCACTACCAATATATACACCTCTAAAGCTTCTTACATTTCTCAGAGTCCTCCTTCTCTCTTTATAAATGGCTATGTGATTTATTTGACTTTTGTAATTGCCACATGGCGAAGTCCATGTATATTTGCGGATGTCCTTGAATACTTCCAGTGACAAGATTGTTTATTGAACAAAAACTTATAAAATGTGTTCCATTTTCATTTACAACATTGCCAAGACCCCCAACACCCATCACATTCTCTATACCTTGATTATTCTTTCCCACTTTAGCCTTGAAGTCACTAATTACAATTTTCCTATTTCTCTCTGGGATCTCATCTACTACACTGCAGTTCTTCATAGTATTTATCTTTCCTTTCTTCAGGGGAATCATTTGTTGGTGCATAGCAAACTATAATACTCATATTGCACTGCTTTGATTTAAATTTTGCAAGTAACAATGTACTATTTACAGCTCTCAATTCCGTTAATGCCTTTTCTGCTCTTGGTGTCATATTCCTACCTCTTCTCTTCCAACTCCATCTGTTCTTCCTGAACAGATATACGTATATTGTCTTGGTCTAAGATTTCTTTACCTATCCCCTTACAACGTGTTTCAGTTAAGGGAAACGATATTCAAACTATATTACATAAATTCATTCTCCACTTACTATAACTTTCCAATCTGATTCATGGTTCTAACATTCCAGTTACCAGATTTTTAGCACCCCGCTACGCCCAGGAATGGGGGCCATTCCGTCATTTTCTCTTTCTATAGGCTGACTAAATCCATAGAGGATTCATTTGCTAAACTCACCAAATGGTAGTCAGTTCCTTGTGATGCGTAGTGCCTATCTAGCTAAGGCAAGTGACCCCTGTCGGTCCATACCGATTCCAGTCATATCATCCGCCAGCCACTGAGAGTAGAAGCCGAAGAGACATCTTGTCTATTGCCTTAAACACAATCTGTCATCAAGCTGCCGGTGACTTTATCGAGATTTGGGGGGGGGGGGGGGGGGGGGGGGGCATTTCATCCACACTCAAAGTTCTCGTTACTCCACCAGGTTGCTCATCCCCTTATACTCGTATAACCGTTGGCAAACATGGATTGCTAGGATATACCGCCTAGCACGGGGAAGTTATACTGCCTAGGACGGTGATATACTGCCTAGTACGGTGAAAATATACCACCTAGTTTTCAAGGAAGTAATGGAAATTACAAGGTGGAGCATGCTAAGTATTCCAGTGTTGATAGTGATGTCAAAAGAAAAACTAAAATGACTGTAAAGAATATTTAAACAAGAAAGCAGATGAGGCTAACAAAGCTATGAATTCAGGGAGTGACTATGGCGTAAGAATTGCTCATAGAATTATCAGTGAAATCTCTACGGGGGCAAAGAAGAAGTATATACCTATCAAAAAGAGAAATGGATCTTTTATAACAACAGAAGATGAAGAAAGGCAACGTTGAATGGAGCACTTTAGTGATCTCATGAATAGGAGATATGAAAGGAATAATTCGATTGATGTAGCTGAAGCTGATGACAACCTTGATGGCCCATAAATCAATTCAGTCTTTTTGAAGTCGAAGGTATCCTTAAAAAACTCTCAGAATACTTATAAGATTATTTTGTAGAATGTGGCAGGAAGAGGCAAAACCTAATGAATGGGAGCTAGGAGTGTTGGTGAAAATGGCAAAAAAGGAGATCTGACTGATTGCAATAATTACTGAGGTATCCCACATACGTCAGTTGTCATCAAAATATATAGTACGCTTTTCAAAAGAGACTGGAGAGAAAGATTGATGAAAAGGTGAGAGATGAACAAACAGGATTTAGAAAAGGTAGAAGTTGTACTGACCAAATTTCTATTTTAAGACATGTGGTATAGTAATGTGTAAAATATAGAAATCCACTTTTGAGGGCATTTGTGGACGATGAAAAATCCTTTGATAGTGTGCACCGGTCAATTTTGTGGAGAGTCCTACGTTATCATGGTGTTCCTCTTAAATATGGAAATTTGATTAAGTCTGTTCATGAACATAGCAAGTACAAAGTTAATGTTAATGGAGTCCTATCAAATGAGTTTTCCGTGAACTGTGGAGCACTCCAAGGGAATGTGTTGTCACCTATGTTGTTTATCTTCCTCATGGATTTTGTAATGCATAGAACAGTTGGGGATGGTGGAGGATTGGACTGGATTGGTGACAGGAAATTACCGGACCTAGAGTATGCTGATG
>NC_090735.1:118998479-119008479 GCF_036898095.1 Palaemon carinicauda | reverse complement strand
CTGGAAGTTCATTTTGCCAACTAGGTGTTGGCAGTGGCCTGTGAAGTTGACCTGGTATTGATTGTGGATAGAATGTTGATGACC
The DNA here is from genome assembly GCF_036898095.1 of Palaemon carinicauda. Classification (NCBI taxonomy): domain Eukaryota; kingdom Metazoa; phylum Arthropoda; class Malacostraca; order Decapoda; family Palaemonidae; genus Palaemon; species Palaemon carinicauda. The sequence goes on along the minus strand of NC_090735.1, from coordinate 119,008,395 downwards.
CTGCATATGAATGGTAACGACCCGACTTGGAAACGGAATTTTCTTTAATATTGATTGTTGATAATGATGATGGCAATCTTTTGAGTTTGAGGGAAATTACATTTTGGATTGTTCTTGAAAAAAAATGTTGTTACCAATAACGCTAGAAAAAAAAAATCATGCTGTAGAGACCATTATTAGTAAGTTTCAGTCAAGGGTGTGGGGTTTGTTTCTGTTACATCCCACTACACCAGCGTTCATAGATTGTGTAAAATGGAGCGTAAGAAAGGCTGGCGACTTCTCGTTACTGGCAATCAGGGCTGACTATGTCCCAATACAAGCAGGAAGGTATAGCTACTAATCTTCACCACTGGCAGGACCCTTCTTCATCTCGGACATGATAGTTTATGGAGATAGTTGTTTGTCGACTGAAGGGGAGACTTTCGTCGGAACCTGGTTCTGTTCGACCACTGTTAATTCCTATTTCGTCTGAAGAGTCTCTTATGTAAGTTTATATACCCTTGTATGGACAGAGTTTATTACAATGGGTATTCACCATTTTCATATAAGGAGTTTTTTGATATTCTGCATCATGATTGGTTTCCTTAAAAACGTCCACTTCGGTCATGCCATAGAAACTTCCAGAAAAAATGTTCCGATGAAATCTGAGTCCGGTGTAAGACTATATAACAATAGCATGGCATTGGAACCGAAATACTGGCGACCATAATCAAGATGATGACATCTTTGACCAGTCCCAAACTGGAAACACTCTTGGAAAAGTTTCTTTTTTTTTTTTTTTTTTTTTTTTTTTTTTTTTTTTTTTTTTTTAAACATATTCCTTTAACAATAATGCATCTACCTATGACAATTACTTGGATAAAACTGAAAACTCAAGTCTTCTTTAAGCATGATACAAAAAAGACAACAAATAAATATCATAACATTGTGCAATGGCTATTCTGTGATAGGTCTAGATAGCATTTTCTTCTTTCTTTCTAGCGTGTTGCATAACTATCTCAGACTGCAGGATTTTCGTAGACAAAAGGAAGGTCGATGTTGAAATGAATTCTCATTAGTTCTTGATGCTCTTATCCACTTTTCTATCACAGAAATATTGCCAGCCATTCAGAGCGAACACAAATGATGGTCACTGAATAAGATGCCAAAGACAGATAATTAATTTATGAATAGGTACGTTAATCATACCTACTATCCCTAAAGTAGGCACGATGAAGAGAATAGATTTCAGTTTATGATGAAATCTGATGACAAAGAGTGCTTTATGATTTATTCTTCTTTTTTGAGAAAATTTTCATACGAGGTCATGCATTATAAAATTAGCAATAGATTGTCATACTGGATATGCAGTAAAATCGATTTCGAAATATAGTAACAAAATGCAGCTATAACAAAAACTTTGGTGATAATTTTGTTTTTAGAAAATAATCCTTGTTCAGTTAAATGAAAAAAGACATTTTCATAAAAACTTGCAAAAACACCTATATAAACACATATATATGTATACAAATACTCACATATGTATATATATACATACACACACACACACACATATAATATATATATATATATATATATATATATATATATATATGTATATATATATATATATATATATATATATATATATGATCATACAAACATATATCTATTTATCTATCTATCTATCTATCTATCTATATATATATATATATATATATATATATATATATATATGTATATAAATGTATATATATATATATATATATATATATATATATATATATATATATATACACAGCATATATATATGTATACATACAGCATATATATGTATATATATACATATATATATATATGTATATATATATATATATATATATATATATATATATATATATATACACAAAATGACAATACCATAACCATTGCAAATTGTATCTCGTATCATCATATTTTTATGATGTATAAATAATAGGAGTAGCACCACATTAGCATTTGCATTAGTGAATATATGATTAAATATTGATTTGAGTTAATGCATGAAAATATCTAGTTTGAGTGACTCACTGTATCTTTAATCGAAAAAAAAAAATTATGGGAAAACTTCATATTTGAAAAATTTTATGCGTCTGGATATCTACAGCCAATTTTATTTTAAATATCAGTAAATATTTCCAAGCTACAAGAGCTAGATCCCAAAATGTAATGGAACGAGTTTGCTAAAGCCGTTAAAAATGTTCCGGCAGAAACCGTTTCGAGAGCTAAAAGCTTTTTTCTTATTTTTTTACAGATGTTTTTTTCTTACATACATACTTTGAAACACTTCGTAAAAATGTTTACTCGGTGACGTCTCTCGTTATAAATTTCATGGAAGCTAGTGCTTTGCTGATGAAATGTAAACCTATTTTTAAACGTGAAAGAACTTATGGTTTTTTGGGGTAAAAAAAAAAAAAAAAAAAAAAAAAAAAAAAAAAAAAAAAAAAAAAAAAAAAAAAAAAAAGATGAATAATAATCATCCTTACCCAAATTACATAATTGCTTTTATAACAAACATTTATATGAGGAATATGTAAAATTTTAATTTCTTGGCTTTTCAAAAAATAACTTTACCACTGTCTTTAACTTATTAATTAACTAATTTGCTCTACTTTTACTTTGTGTTTCAGAAACATTTTTATTCAGACTTGAAAAGGACAAGATAACAATAAGTGATAAGACTTGAACTGTGTCAAAACCTGGACGAAATATTCGAGCCTAGATTTTCCTGTAATTTCAAAAATAATGGTAACTGGAATGAACAGCCGATTCTACAGTATATACTGTACACAGCGCTACATCCAAGTATTCCGATGGTCGGCACAGCCGGCCTATGATATACATGACATCCATAACATATGGCATATGGGATGTTTATCCTCAAAAAACAATTGGTAGATTGTCTAGATACTAAGAAGACGTTGTTTTAAGAGAGGGTTATGTGGTTAGAGGCTACAGAAATGTCTGGTAAACACAGTCTATGGATATTGGTAAAATGTGTGGATAATATTTAGTCTGCCAGTAAAGAATTTTATTATTTTGTTTCTAAGAGGAAAATAAATTCTAGAAAATATTGTTTTCACAAGTTACTCATGAATAAGTTGATATCATCATATAACTGTAAGGTAGAGATACTAATTTCTAGGTCGATAAATAGAAAAAAATAGCAAAGAACGATTTTTAATGCAATGATATTCTATCTTATCTCTGGTGTTTTTTTGTTCTAATCTCTTATAACATATATCATGTTGCTTCCTTTTTGGACATTTAAAGGCCCTGGCAACAGTGAAATTCGCCTCAAAGCTGCAGATTTTCCAAACTTAGCAAAACTCCCGAACGCATGTAGCCACACTTACTCTCACTTAAGTTTAAAAGGATAAAAGGATAAAAATTTCCCAAAGGAAACAGCATATGGTTTTTGTAAGACTGTACCGAGAAATGTCACTGTCATGTTTGTGTTATTTTGTTGCAAGTTTCTTTAGATTTCTTAGTGCTTTAAAATGGACTTATTTTAATAAGATTGCTTATTTTATTATCTTGTATATGTTAGTCATTATGTTAATGAGCTTTTATTATAAATATATTCACTAATTCATTTTTTCTATTAGTTATACAGCTTTTCATTCAAAAATATTATTTAAGGATTAATTGATAAGCTACTGATCTGTTTTGGGAGCGATAAATAAACCACCTGTTATTGTTTTCACATACAAACGTAAAAGTTTGATGGCAGTGTTTTCGAAACAAAAATGACTCTGAAAATCTTCAAAATTATTTATTTATCAAAAAATCTTAAAATTAAAAAAAAAAAAATTCCAAAATGATTCATTTTTTCCATATGTAAAGCTACTTATTATGAATTGATGGATGGTCAAAGCATATATGCGCATTTGTGAAAATTTGTTTGATGTCATTAGAGATAAAGATTGTTATCTTTTAATTGCCATTTTCGTTTCGAGGTTCTTCCTTTCTAATTCCTCTTCACCCTATCTACCCATCATATTCTCTGTGTTCCTGTTTCTTCACTCTTAATCCTTTGTGAACCCTTTTTTTCCTATTCTCTCCCCATGACATGAGCATCTTATCGAAACACTGTAATTCATCCTTGACCTCTGTTTTTTTTTTTTTTTTTTTTTTTTTTTTTTTTTACCAATCCTATGTATGTCCAAATGTTTTAACCCTTTCAATTATTCGCATAAAACAAATAATTATTCATCTAAACAATTTAGATAAAAAGGAGAGTTAAGCATTTTATTTGTATATTGCAATCTTAATTCCCATAGACACGGCAAGTCTTTTCGTAATTTTTTGCACATACTCCATCTTCTTGGTTTCCGTTCGTGATCAGAACATTTCGCTTACTAACATTTACTAAGAACGATTTAATGTTGAAACCCTTTCCCAACTCTTTCAATAGCTTCTGAATTTTTCTTTAGTGCTGTATCATCTGCAAAAGTCAACGATTCCACTCTACTTATCAAAACAACTTACTGACCAACAATTTTGCAAATATTCCTTTTTTCTTGTTTTTGCTTACTAGTATCACTATCCATAAGGATAAACAAGATATGAAGACATGAAATCAATTCCCAGACTCAATTTTGCACATTCTCATGAAACTCTTCAAAGAATTTTATTCGTGATCTAACCACTATCCAATTCTGATAGACATTTGATTTAATAGTAGTATCCAGCTTTACTTCATGCTACATCCTTGTGAGGTATTCTTCGACTATGTATGGCAACAATGTTTTTTTTTTTTTTTTTTTTTGGGGGGGGGGGGGGGACAACACTAATGAAAATACGTGTATTGCTTCTCTGGACGCAAGTTCAATGGTTTGTTACAATGGAATCTTAAGCTGCATGCGTTACGCAAGAGACTGTTAAGGCTTTCCTATATTCCTGAAACAAAGCTCATTTCACGAATGCTTCTTAGCAAGAAGAACACGATGCAAAACAATATGAGAAGATCTGTTAATAGAGCTTCTTCTTTTACTGTAGTTCATCTCATACACATCTATGTCTAAGGTAGATTGCAAAGGTGAAGACAGTAATAGAATAATGCAAAACACGACGAAAACAACATCATCGACATAAACAACAACAACAACAGCTGCAACAGTTAAAACAATTTAGGCTTCCATGTAAATTGGCCTCTTCCTGTTTCATTAATCTTTCAGGAAACGCTTTATGTTTTTGCAAATGAAAAGAACAATCTTTTTTAATCATATTTGGACCAAAAAAAAAAAAATGAGTTGCATTTTTCATGCAATGAAATTATCACCAGAATCCTATTGCACAAATGTAATAGAAAGTAAGAGATTATATTCAGAACAATCATATGAGTAAACTGTGTGCAATTTTGGCCATTATATCAATGGTTTAACAAGATTTTTTTGTGTATACTTTATACCTCATTCCTTATTCATTTTCTTATTTAACCGTTGGTTATAATTCTTATCCTCATCTGATTTATTACGTTAGACAACATCCACTTTCAGCTTAACCTTCTTAGAAGTTGCATCCTGATTCTTATGAGCCTTTGTAACTTCTTTTTGGTAACACCAATATTACTTTACCGACTGTAAATATCTGTGACAACATATTTCATTTCAAATCTGTATCTAATATTCAATAACACTGATGTTTTAATTTTCTAGCCCAAGAACCTCGTAGGCAAAACAAATGGAAAAACTTTGGTTTCAGCTTTCAAATCTAAAATCAATGAAAATCTAAAATTGCACTCTCATCTAACTTGAAGGGATCTATATTGACATATTCAACAAAGGGAACTATGATTTTTTAGTACATAACACATATATGTACGCACACTCATAGGGGGATAACGCTATTCCATGCGGTATGATCAGCCAAATTAGGTAACGTGGCAAGGGAATAGATGCTCAGATCACCTTTGTTAGGCAATCATCTGACGGGGTCAAGAGATGAGTGCTGGGGAAAGCTACCCTCTCCAAAGGAACGAAAAACAGGTGTAGAATGAAATTTTATCTGTATACCGCACTTATATGAGTATGCATACACTTTCTCTCACATTAGACGCACAAGCACATACACATGTCACACGCACAAACGCACACATACTACGTGTATATATATACATATATATATATATATATATATATATATATATATATATATATATATATATATATATATATATATATATATTTATATATATACATATATATTATATATATAATATATATATATATATATATATATATATATGTATATATATATGAATATATATATATATATATATATATATATATATATATATATATATGTATATATATATATATATATATATATATATATATACATATATATATATATATATATATATATATATATATATACATATATATATATATATATATATATGTATGTATATGTATATAGATATAAGTATATATATCTATCTATATATATATATATATATATATTATATATATATATATATATATATATATATATATATATATATATATATATATATATATATGTGTGTATATATACAGTATATATGTATGTATACATCATCCTCATTTTTACCGACGCCAATTGACGTAAAGGGCCTCAGTTAGATATATATATATATATATATATATATATATATATATATATAATATATATATATATATATATATATATATATATATATATATATATATATATGTAGACAATGTGTATTTCTCATGTTTAAAGGAAAAAACGAGAAAGAAAGAATCACTCCAATAACCAACTAATCACAATGGTATATGAACATCTTTTTCCAAACAAGAGAAATAACAATTTATCAATAAGGGGAATTCTCTTTATGATAGGCATTTTCGTGGTCTGGTGTGTGGAATTGAGGTTGGTTGCCATGGTGAGCATCATATATGCAAAACAGTCTCCTCTGGGCTGGTCTGTAACGAGATAAGCGCGAATAAAAAGATAGGCAACAACAAAAATCAACAGTGGACAATATTCCCATTTTGTCTGTATTTTTCACCACGATCCCACCACAAATGGTGGCATGAATCAGCGAAGCGACATTCTTTCGTATCAAAATAAGGTTTCCCTGCCAGCTAGGTGTATAATCTTTGCACCCGAGGGAGAGAGAGAGAGAGAGAGAGAGAGAGAGAGAGAGAGAGAGAGAGAGAGAGAGAGAGAAAGAGAGAGAGACAGAGAGAGAGAGAGAGAGAGAGAGAGAGAGAGAGAATTTCATCTTACACATATTTTCATTAAGGTATTAATGTAAAATGGAAATAAGAGAGATTGCTCTATAAAGCATTAGTTAAAACTAGATTGGAGTTTTGGTCAGCATTGAAAAGAAACCGCATATCATATGAAAATTCTTTGAAACAATTTCTAAATCGGCCACGCACAAGATAGTGGTTGAAAGCGTATTCAATAAAACGACCATGATTTTTAAAACAGATCTCAGAAAACATTGAGCGAAAACAATTACAAACTAGATCCATGTATGGCGTGAATGGTTTTCTTTATTGTTGTTCAGATCAACAACATAACATTAATTAGCATAACAGGGAAAAGTGATCCTATTACCGCAATTAAGTAAGGCTGATAATGGAAGGACTTTTAAAGAAAGAACGGGAGTATTTAGACCAGGAACATAATTTGAGGAGCAAGGTTTGTTAAGAAATAGTTATATGAGGATCTAATTAGAAAGTGTTTATATGGCCTTTCGGATATGAGGAATGTGTAAGGCAAATATAGTATAGATTATAAGTTTTTTATTTTTTCTAAGTTCATATGACGGCAGCAAAGGTTAGGCTTTGTAACCGTGAGTGACTGGATTATTGTAAAATTTGGTCTGAAATTGACTTCCTATCATCACGAATGTTCAAACTCATAATGGAATAAATGACGGTAGAGATTTGAGATGGGACAATAGATGTAGATTTCAAGTTGTGGGTTTAAAAAGAAATGATATGTAAATGTGAATGTTTTTATACGATTAATATCGAGGTCTATAGAATATAAGGTCTACCCATGCGCAGCTTAAGTCTGATTAAAACCCGAGAGCCATATGCCGCTAGAAATTTGTGACGTCACCTTGTACGAGACTACTGATCGGGCCTTTTTTAGGTACTAAAACACAAGGTCTATATTATTCTATAGACCTTGCTAAAACAGATGTCCATTAGAATTTTCTGTAATCTGTGTATATATTGTATGTTGAAAATCGCTGTCATATATATTTTTCAAGTGGAATTTTTCTCGCAATATGTCAAGACCGAATAAATATTAATGTTTTTGATGTGTGATATATTGCGGTTGTCAGTTACAGTTGAGTTTTATGAACATCCAATAGTGGGTTTAATTTGTGACTCACATAAACTTGATTCTTTTTCAAAGCCTGGATTTTATTCATTATGTAGCTCCGGTTTTATTGAATACAAGTCCAACAAAACTTTAAAACTCAAATAGCAAAAAATACCAAATGATTCGGATATTTAGTTAATGCAAAACTAGTAAACGATATAATTTTGTATACATGTTTTATTTACGTACATAAAGTCATAGTAAATCGTATGCTAATAATAATGCATATTGGTATTTTAACAAGTAATTATTTTTAGATATGGTGTTTCCATAATTGTGGAGCTCGAATTTTACAGTTGGCTACTGTGCATTATTTTTGTGGTTTTTCTTTTTTTTACATTTTTGTTTCTAAGATAACAATGCTTGCATTTCCCCACTTCTAGGAGTAGGAGTGATAAATGATTTTCTTATTGTTTTTTTTAAGCTCTGGACTAATTCAAAATTTTGAGTCTGCCTGTTTAGATATTGGTTGGCCAAGAAATCTCTTTTGGTGTATGTCCGGCAAAAAAAAAAAAAAAAAAGAATCTCAATTAACTGTATAAGACAGAGGAAGTTTAAGTCTCTCTCTCTCTCTCTCTCTCTCTCTCTCTCTCTCTGCTATGTAACTACGTGTTTCTAAGAATATAGCTGTAATATTTAAGCTGCCATTGGCTCTACAATAAATCTTGATATGATTATAGACATGAGACCACAATCAGAACCCTTTCAAATACATATTTGTCAAATTTAGATAATTTTAAGACCAATTATATAAAACTTATTGGTCATCATTTCATTGAACAGAAGTTAATTGTTATAAGAGTAATAACTATTCAATATATCCTCAGTCATTATTATCTTGTTTCATAAATATTTTATATTTCTCTGCTTAAATAGGTTAGTGTGAGGCTTATGGTTTACTTGCCATGTAGTGAGTAATGTCACAGGTCGCCCTGTACAGACCGTGGAACGAAGATGGGCAGACCTTTTATTCAATAGACCTTGATTATGATGATAATTACAAGCGAAGTGGAACTGCAGAAACGACTGAAATCTTTTTAAAATCTTTGCAAAAGAGGACAATTCTGTGCATGATGAAGGAGAGAGGGAGTGTGAGACTATAATGAAAATCAAGAAGATGGAGCAGTGCATTGGAAAAGAATGAATGGTGTTGGTTTGAATGTGAATATGGAAACTAAGATAATGAAAAATCTAAGAATATGAGAAGTGTTGAGTTACAAAATGGATGAAACACGGAGGATAGTAGATTATGTAGAGAATATTTAGAAGACACTTGGAGGGTGAATGGAAACTTCTTGGAGGAATAATGCGGTTGAACCTGAGTATCACAGGTATTCACACCTGGGCCCAATTGATGAGCTGCGGACTTGCAAACCCAGCGCTCCTACACTTACATAAAATATGAAATACAGGTGAGGAGGAATGAAAGACAACTACAATTTATAGCCCTATATTATAATGATACTTGTATTGAGAAATGATATAATGAATACATCCAGTCAACTGTCACGAATCATTTGCATTGAATGTAAGTCTTCCATAA
>NC_090735.1:118965979-118985979 GCF_036898095.1 Palaemon carinicauda | reverse complement strand
TCGAGGGGGTACAGTGACAAGAATCTGAAACGAGAATGAAAAGAGATCTGTTCCCAAGGAATCTCTCCTATTCCGTTTCCAGTGTGTATCTGATGAAGGCGGTAGCGCCCTCTTTATTCCTTGTAGCGATATACGAGGTGCTACAGATACTGTACTAAAGGGAGGGGTCAATAAACCCTTTTACAATAAAAGCAAGGGCGGGTCCATCAGGACGACATGGCTACCTCACCCACAAATAGATTTTTCGCTTCGCTCAAAATCCGTTTTTTGGGCTCAGTCCATGTCGTCCTGATTGAAGTTTACCAGAGCATTACTGTATCTGTGGATTTTCAAGAAAGTATTTTCCTGGTCCGTCTAGACCTAGAGACCTATGATGTTACCGTCATACATCATTTCATCTAAGCATGAACTATGTTAGTGCTGCCTGCCCCCTACAGGGAAGAGTCGTACTAGACTCTGGAAAAAGTCTCGAGGAGTACATAATAATTATGGATGACAAAATGACAAGCTTGTATAGTGGTCTCGCCCTATACAATATAAAGCAAAGTTTGTATAAGAGTCACCAATATCAGTATGAATTTGTGACACCTTCCCCAATGTGACTACTCTTATTAACTATTGGATAATGGTTGTATCCGCATAGGAACAAATTTTGTCTCTTTGCCACTATCCCGTTAGGGTACCACGTCAACCCTTCCAAGGAAAGGTTAGAGTGAGTGGACTTTTGCTTGAATCAGGGAACAGTCTTGAAAGACATACCATGATAAAAATATCCATATTTTAATCTTAATGCTCAGTACATTTCTAATAAAATGAGTGTGGGCGAATAAGACGCAGGGTTCACTATGAACTAGTTTATTAAAATTTAATAAACGTACAAATCAGATCAACATTTATAAAATTTATAAAATGTGGATCTTATGCGTTAAAGCATAAAGAAAAACAGTCAACAGAAAATATTGTTTCGTCTACTAGGAAACAGATTTGCCACTTCAATTGAATTATTAATAATAATGATATAGTCTCTATACTGTTTATTTAAACTAGCGTAAAAAACGCTTGGCACAAGTGTCCGTATTATGCTATAGATTACCGACGTCAATGGAACAGTTCGTAAGGACACTTTCGTGGCCTATCGCTCAGCGTGTAGTAACATACAGTGACTACACACGCACCCTCTTAATTAATCGTCCCAAATTAATTACACTGTTCCTCGCAGACTTAAAACAGAAGGTTAAAGAATTCTTACTGCTGCTACCACAGATCTCTTAAGTGGCTCCACTTGCTTCGCATAGTGCATAAAGAACGCCTTGGATGACTACCAGCCGGTGTGCAAACAAGGATGTTCAAAGTCCATATAATTAAAGAAATTTTATGGAAGAGGCAACTTTCCACGGATCATGACTAACGGGTGTACTGTCTGGATCTGTTCTGCGAATAACACGGGTGAATTTCGCCCTTAGTTATAGATAACTTTGAACCCAGGGTTTCTCTTCTGAACAGCTGTCCTCCCATAAAGTCTGAAGTTCTATGAAGATAGACCTTTAGGCACTCCACTGGACATAGAGATGCATCTTCCTTCAGAGGGCAGATTCTCTAGGGACCCCACCTGTTGGTGGGTAGCTTGTTCCTGGAAAGAAACGTTGGGTCTGGAAATAGATTCAGTTCTCCCTCCAAGACCTGGACGTGGCCTTCCTCTCTAGAGAGAGCCACTATTTCACTAACTCTGGCCCCCAAAGCGAGTACAAACAGAAATATGACTTAAATTCAAAATCTTCTAAGCACATTCCTCATTGTTCATTATTTATACACAATGAAGAATCATATCTAATGACCATACAAAGGATCTTTGGAAGCGCTGAAGGGCTAAGCCCAGCATGGGCCTTTGTAGTTCATTAAAAACGTCGCTAGAAAGGTCGACCTGTAAGGCATATGATATCTGACTTGTCAAGGCAGGCATGAACAATAGAATTGTGTTGGCTGCTAAACCTTGCTCATGAAGGTGAAAGAAGAATGATAAATAGGAATCTGTCGGGATTTCTTTTGGTTTCTTCGCCTTGACAAAGGATAGCTATTTCTTCCCTGAAGCCTCATAATGTCTTCTGGTTTCCTCCAAAAGTCTAAACTGACTTTTTAACACCGAATCTTTTTCTCATCGCTAAGGAGAGAAACTCATGAGATGTAGGTTCCGTGTTTTCTGTGATGGAGTGAAGACATTCGACTTCTGTACTCGCTGAGACAGGGATGGATCCGGTAGCGGTACGAATTTTAGTCGTAGTTCTAATGCCAGAGGGAACCACACGCTATTTGGCCACTTGTGGGCCACTACTGCTGCTTTCCCTTTGAAGGGTCTCAGCTTATCGAGAACCTTCAAAAGGAGGTTGTGCGGAGGAACAGATAAATATTGGACCATCTGTTCCAGTCTAGGGACATAGCGTTCACTGCCTCCGCTAGCGGATCCTCTATGGGGACACGTAACAATCTATTTTCTTGTTGTCTATCGTCGCAAAGAGGTCTATCTGTAGCTCATGGACTTGGCTCGAGATGAAGGAGAACGATCCTGCGTCAAGGGACCATTCTGACTCTATAGGTGTAAACCTGGATAGAGTGTCCGCTGTCACATTGTGGAACCCTTGAATGTGAACTGCTGACAGGTGCCATTTCTTTCATTCCGCCAAATGGAATATGGCCAACATCACTTGGTTGATTTGAGGTGACCTCGACCCTTGTCGATTCAGGCATCTCACTACCACCTCGCTGTCTAGAACCAGTCTTATGTGGGTCGAGTGGCGAAGAGATACCTTCTTTAAAGTCAGAAGTACTGCCATGGCTTCTAGAAAGTTGATGTGAAAAGACTTGAAAAGATTGGACCAAGCTCCTTGGTCTCTATTCTGATGAGAGTGACCTCCCCAGCCTTCCTTTGAGGCGTCTGTGTGGATAGTTACTGACGGGGGAGGAGGTTGAAGAAGTATTGATCTCTTCAACTGCTTGGCATTGGACCACGGCTTGAGAAGCGTTCGCAGTCGAGTCGGTAGAGGTCTTATTAGATCTCTTCGCGCGTTTGATGCGTATTTTCTCCAAAATCCTGCTGCATCCTTTAGCTGTGCTCTTAGCACTGGGTCTGTTATCAAAGCAAACTGTAGAGAGCCCAGCACTCTCTCCTGTTCGCGTCTTGATATCCGTTTGGATTTCAATAGTCTCTTGACAGATCCTGCTATTTCTTTCCTCTTCTTCCCAGGAATGGAAAATCGATGTGACTCCAAATTCCAGTAGATCCCCAACCACTGAAATTTTTGAGCTGGAGAAGGTCGAGATTTTTTTATGTTGATCTTGAATCCCAGATGTTCCAGGAACTGGATCACTCTCTTAGAAGCTAGCATGCATTCTGTCCTGGATGCTGCCCACACCAGCCAGTCGTCCAAGTAGGCTACTACTTGGACCCCCTTTAGGCGTAATTGATGGACGGCTGCGTTCACGAGCTTCGTGAAAATCCTTGGGGCTATCTTTAGCCCGAAAGGCATGGTTCTGAAGGCGTAAAGTTATCAATGTAACTTGAAGCCTAGGTAGGAGGAGAGGTGACGATTAATTGGAACGTGCCAATAAGCATATGCCATTTTGGGCAGTAGCGTCCTTATGTGTTGAAGTGTGAGCATTCTGAACTTGTAGTTCACTATGAACTAGTTGAGTGGCGACAGGTCTAGAAAGACTTTGAGTTTTTCTGAGTCCTTCTTTGGAACACAAAACAGCCTTCCTTGGAATTGATGGACTTAACCTTCCGGATTACTCTTTTGTCTAAGAGCTCTCGGACATATTCTTCCAGAACAGGGGTTGAGTGCTGGAAGAATTGAGGAAATTGAGGTGGAGGACTGCTCCAGCTCCAACCTAGTCCATTCTTTATTAGGCTGTGGGCCCAGGGATCGAAGGTCTAGCGATCCCTAAATAGCTGTAGTCTCCCTCCTACTGGAAGTATCTCACTTCTGCTGTTGTGGACCTGAGGCCTTGCCTTCTTGACCGCGTCCTCCCCTGGATCCCCTTCCTCTTGAAGGGCGTCTAGAAGAACCTCTGGCTGTTCCTCTAGCCTTCGCACGAAATGAAGAAGTCTGCCTTTCGAAGGCTGGGTTAAAAGCTGGCGACTGTGTCGCCACTTGTTGAGGTACCAGCTGGTACGTGGTTGGAGGTTGTGCCATTATCTGAGGCACCGCAGTCACAGGAAGTTGATGTTGTTGCTGTCGGTAGGGTTTAGCCGGCCGAGAGGATGGCCTAGGCCTTTTTGTCTTCTTCTTGGGTTAGGGACCCTCATCTGGAGAAGACTTTCTCTTAAACTCTAAGCCCCACTTTTTGAGAAGGTTCCTATTCTCTGTGGCGGCCTTGTCTACTACCTCTTTAACCACTTCATTGGGAAAGAGGTCTTTACCCCAGATACGAGAGGATATCAGTCCCCTCGGTTCGTGCCTCACTGCCGCTGAGGTGAACACGAACTCTCTACAGGTTCTCCTAGCTTTAATAAAGCTATAGAGATCCTTCGTAACTGTAGCCAGATGGGTTTTGGCCACTACCATGAGCATGTCCTGGTTCTTGGGGTCACTTGCCATCGTTTCTAATGTCGTTTGCAACGACATCGATGCCGCAAGTCTTTCCTTCATCTCTTGCTCTCTGCGCAAGAGAACGTCCGACAGTTTTGGAAGTTCCTCACCAAAATGACGTTCAGCAATATCAGCTTCCAGCTTCCCGACTGAGAAGGTAAGGTGGACGTCCTTCCAGTCTTCTTGGTCCAAGGGCAAGGTCAGAGATAACGGCCTGCACTCCTCCAAGGAGGGGCGTGGTTTCCCTGCCTCCACCGCCTTTCAGGCTGCCTTATATCCCTTTTCCATGAAGGGAAAGGCTCTGGTTGGAGAGGCCACAAAGGAGGGAAGCTTCTTACTCAAGGCTGGCACCTTTGAGTTCGTGAAGCCCCTCTCTTTCATGGAACCTGCTAGTAACTCCTGTGCTTTACTATGATCAAGAACTATGACCTCCTTCGGCTCCGTCTCCTCCTTTGAGGTTGGCTCCTTCCTAAGACAGACATAGCAGTCCGGATAAGAATCTTTGTTGGGCCAAAATTCCACGTTTTCCAGGGGAATTGCTCCCAACTTTTCTGATATCACGATCTTCCCGGTTGTTATTGGCATGTGTTCGGCATACCTCCAAGGATTGGTGTCCGAGCACAAAGGAAGATCCTTCACGCTGAGTCGCTTCCGGGGCCCACATGATACTGCAAGTCTACGTATCTCTAGTTTCATTGCAGCTTCCTCCTCATCATTCTTTCTTTGAATTTGTTGGATCATCTCAACAATAGAAGAAAGAGTCCTTCCCAGTTCATCTGGGATAGCAGACGATGTAGAGGGAACAGGTTCTGGGTCCGGAACTGATGTAACCGACACCTTGTCGATTTCTTCTTCTTCTATTTGAGGAGCTTGAGACAGCTCCTCCTCCTGACCTTCTGCTAGAAGGTCTCTCTCTGTAGAATCTGACACCTCCGACATCCTATCGTCCAAATGGATGTCTTGAAGGGCGGCCGAGACTTCAGAATCTACCAGATTCTGGACAGTTGGTATCTCCACCTGAGGCTGAGGAATGACTGCATCAGCTGATGCTTTAGGGAAAAGGTATGCCCTCATCTTCTCATTTGGAAGGTAGGGGCCCGAGGTGTTTTTCTGAAAACCCCTCACTCAGGTTCGTAGCTTTTCCCTGGCAGCATCCCTTGACTCCGTCGACTTAAGATTGTCAAAAGCCTCGGTAATCAGGTTAGAACATACAGTACACACCTGAGGGTCCCAATGCCGGAGATCACCTCTGGAGGTTGCGCATGCTGCGTGCCTCCTGCAAAGTTGATGTCCACAGAAGTTCTTACTGTGGACATTACAGAACATACTCTCACACTTCGGATGGTCCTCCTGTAAAGAGAAGAAAAATCCATGAGTATCAAGTGAAGGCTTTCACTTATATTGAAACATTTAGCTTATATAGAAAAGCTATAAAAGAAAGAAGGAAAGACACATACTTGTATTTCCTGTCCAGTCAATTGCTGAAACCTCCCAAGATATTAAAACTAAGGTTAATTCTATTCTAGAATACCTTATGTAATTTCCTAAACGGAAATTTAAGGTGTAGTTCACACCTTGAGATAAAGTTTTAATATACGGGAAAGAAAGAATACAGAAAGAACTTACTTTCTATATATTGTACGGTCTCAGCAAAAGGCTATACAAGATAACATTAAGTATGTTGAAGAACTTTAGTGTTATCACAAACTCTGTACTGTAGTTTTACTAATGCAGTGTGTACTACACTACAGATATAGCAACTACTGTACATCGTATGCTGTTGTGCCGGGCAGCACGCGCGGAACGTGCCAGCGTGCGCCGGTACGTGCCGGCCGGCATCTACCCCTATATACTGTAGTTCAAAGATATACTACTTTTAACTAATAGGCGGCAGCCCACTGATTCGCAACTGTGTGCCGGCCGGCAATCATTGCCAGTCGACAGCTGAAAACACTAATACCCGTCTGCCGGCCGCTAATCGTAGTGGCCAGCAGAATCGGGCTGTATTTCTACTGCTGGCAGGCAAAGGTAATAATACCTATGCCCTCCGGCAGTAGCCAAGAACCAGAGAACCTCCACCTGCCTGGCTGTCGGCTGTTAAGCCGGCAGCCGGGTTAGGGGTACAACACAATAGTCAGAGAAACAGTATGGATGTAAGGTTATAAGGCGGCATTGCCATACGACCTTCCATCCAGAAAGAGTGAACTTATGGAAGGGGAGAATGTAGCATTCAGGCTTCCAAAGAATCCATAGCCCGCCGGGCTCTACCGGCAGACATGGAAGGGAGACCAAGAGAGGTCTGGGGTTCACTCTGCAAAGAACAAAGGGTCTCTACCGGCCGACACGTAATTGCCAGCCGGCAGAGAGCTGAGCCGGTCCTGCATCCTAACCTACACTAGGTACGGAAGTAGGACTGCGGCCAAAAGAAAATAAAAGAAAGAGAGGTGGGGAAGGGATAAGGGTCCTATAGACTTCGTTCTAGCAAGAGACACACTCAGCAGTTAGGGAAGCTCATCCTAACCTAGAGTTGTCTATTAGGGAGGAAGACTGGCAATACTTACTATCCTCCTCCCAACCAGAACAAAGTTAGGTGAAGTTATTTCGCCGGGCAACAGAGAAAACTCATTCTCAAGCCCGAGAAAAACAACACAGGACAGTCTGCTAGGCCACTAGAGGAAGGAATCATCTCTTGTGTCCGCCCCTAACCTAGCAAAGGAGACTCATTCTCTATGCTAGGAAGAAGCAGACCACAGACTAGAAACTCTGATGTTCTGCCCTAACCCAAAAAACCAGTCACTCTGGTTATCAGGTCAGGACAGACATATCCTAGAATAGTTATACCTGAATTATTATACAGATAGAACCACTAGGATTAAGCTAAAGGCTTACAGAGGGAGAGAGGGATTGAACTAAGCCTCCGGAGGAGAAAAGAACAATCGGGGATGTGCGAAAGTATACTACTGTTCCTAGGTTACTAAGCTAGGTGCGATGAGAATAGATTACCTAATTCACCGAAACTCTCTCGTATACAATCTTGGAAAGAAAATTCAACAATATCTTACATGTATAAAATATTTGCCTATAGCTTCAATAATATAACACTCGGAAAAACTTATATCATGCATGAAAGTACTAGGGCCAGACGCCTAGGCTACTAAGCCTCGCTAAGGGCAAGATCGGTTACCTAAATCCCCGAACTAAAAACTGACGGTATATTATAAGCATTCCTAGAGGAGCTAAATGGCTAGATTATTAAAGCATAACAAACGGGAACGTCGCTCTAGCTAACTAAATGACCCATAAATAGCGAGCGATAGCATCCAGGATGCCTCCGGTAGGCAACAGCTCTTGTTTACGTTAATATCACTTTTGATTTAATTCAAAACTACAAGAGCTTACATTTATACATAGAAAAGATAATACTCAACTTTCCAGAGGCAAAAGAGGCCGGAGAAGTCATCAAAATGTTGAATTAAATCCAAAATAACGAGAGAACACAAGGGAAAACACTGAGTAGTAGAGCTACACGAAAAGGAATAAAGAGGGCGCTACCGCCTTCATCAGATACACACTGGAAAGGGAATAGGAGAGATGCCTTATGAGCGGCTCTCTTTTCATTCTAGTTTCAGATTCTTGTCATTGTACCCCCTAGAAGCGTTGATACTGTTCGGGGTGAAGATAGCTATGTGACGTGTGAAGAATACATCCTCTGATATTATGCGATATCCCTGTGAGATTATTTAGGGATATTCGCTCCAGGAGTTAGAATTCTGGATACCTTAAAATTCTCTGGGAATATCACTGTAGTCAAATATACCCTAGGAAGCTACCTATTAGGAACTTCCATCAGGACGACATGGCCTGAGCCCAAAAAAACCACTTGTAGATTGTCTTGATACTTAGAAGACGTTGTTTTAAGAGAGGGTTATTTGGTTAGAGGCTGTAAAAATATTTGATAAACACAGTCTACGGATATTGATGAAATTTATTGATGATATTTAGTCTACCAGTAAAGGTTATTCTTATTTTGTTTCAATGAGAAAAATGAAATATGGGAAATGTTGTTTTCACAAGTTGCTCATAAATAAGTTGATATCATTATAGGTCGATAAATAGAAAAGGATAGCAAAGAACGATTATTAATGCAATGATATTCTCTCATATCTCCTGGTGTTTTTTTGTTCTAATCCTTTATGACATATATCATGTTGCTTCCTTTCTGGACATTTAAAGGCCCTGGCAACAGTGAAATTCGCCTTCAAACTTAGCAAACCTTCCGAACGCATGTAGCCACACTTACTCTCACTTAAGTTAATATATGGGTCTGCATTACCCAGGATAAAAAGTTGCCAAAGGAAACAACATATGGTTTTTGTAAGACTCTACCGAGAAATGTCACTGTCATGTTTGTGTTATTTTGTTGCAAGTTTCTTTAGATTTCTTAGTGCTTTAAAATGGACACATTTTAATAAGATTGGTTATTTTACTATCTTGTATATGTTAGTCACTATGTTAATGAGCTTTTATTATAAATATATTTACCAATACATTTTTTTGTTAATTATACAGCTTTCCATTGAAAAATATTATTTAAGGATTAATTGATAAGTTACTGATCTGTTTTGGCGGTGATAAATAAACCACCTGTTATTGTTTACAAGTACAAACGTAAAAGTTTGATGGCCGTGTTCTCGAAACAAAAATGATTATAAAAGATCTGTAAAATTCTTTATTTATCAAAAAATCTTAAAATTAGAAAAAAAAAACGAAAATGGTTAATTTTCTCCATAGGTAAAGCTACTTATTATGAATTGATGGATGGTCGAAGCATATGTGCGCATTTGTGAAAATTTGTCTGATGTCATTAGAGATAAAGATAGTTATCTTTTAATTGCCATTTTCGTTTCGAGGTTCAACCTTTCTAATTCTTCTTCACCCAATCTACCCATCATATTCTCTTTGTTCCTGTTTCTTCCGTCTAAATCCTTTCTGAGCCTTTTGTCTCCTATTCTCTCCCCATGACATGAGCATCTTATCGAAACACAGTAATTCATCCTTCAACTATGTGATTTCTTTTACAAATTCTATGTACGTTCAAATGTTTTAACCATTTCAGTTCTTCACATCAAAACAAATAAATATTCATTGCAACAATTCCAATAAAAAGGAGAGTTAAACATTCTATTTATTTTTTGCAATCTTGATTTCCATTGACACGACAAGTCGTTTCACAATCCTTTGGAAATACTCTATCTTCTTGGTTTCTGTTCGTGATTATAACATTTCTCTTACTAACATTTGCTAAAAACGTTTTAATGTTGAAACCGCTTCCTAACTGTTTCAATAGCTTCGGAATATTTCTTTACTATAAGTAGTCAGTGCTGTATCATCTGCAAAAGTCAACTATTCCACTCTCCCTATTTGAACAACTTACTGTCCAACTACAAATATTCCCTTTTTTTTTGCTTACTCGCATCACTATCCATAAGGATAAAAAAGCTATGGAGACATGAAACAAAAATTTCAGAATCAATTTTGCACATTATTATGAAGTTCTTCAAAGAATTCTATTCGTGATCTAATCACTAGCCAATTCTGTTAGACATCTGAATTAATGGTAGTACCCAACTTTACTTCATGCTCTATCCTTGAGAGGTAACCTTTGACTATATATGACATCAAACTTTTTCTTCTTTTTTTTTTTAGGCGGGGGGGGGGGGGGGGGGGGGGTGGTGAAGGAAACAACACCAATAAAAATACGTGAATTGCTTCTCTGAACGCAAGTTCAATGGCATGGTACAATGGAATCTTAAGCTGCATGCGTTACGCAAGAGACTGTTAAGGCTTTCCTATATTCCTGAAACAAAGCTCATTTCATGAATGCTTCTTAGCAAGAAGAACACGATGCAAGACGATATGAGAAGATCTGTTAATAGAACTTCCAGAAAACGTTCGTTTACTGTAGCTCATTTCATAGACAATTATGTCTGAGGTAGATTGCGAAGGCGAAGATAGTAATACAATAGAGCAAAACACGATGTAAACAACATTATTGACATCAACAGCAACAACAACAACTGCAACAGTTAAAACAATTTAGGCTTGCATGTAAATTGGTCTCTTCCTGTTTCATTAATCTTTCAGGAAATGCTTTATGTTTTTGCAGATAAGAAAAAAACGTTTTTTTCAAATTCATATTTGAACCAATAAAAACTAAAATTAGTTGCATTTTTTCATGCGATGAAATTATCACGAGAAATCTAGTGCACAAATGTAATATAAAGTAAGAGATTATATTCAGAATACTCATATGAGTAAAGAGTGTGCAATTTTGGCCATTATATCGATGGCTTAATAAGATATTTTTTTCTATATATAATATACCTCATTCCTTATTAATTTTTTCCTTTAACCTTTTCTTCCCATTCCCATTAATTCTATCTTGGTTATAATTCTCATCATCATCTGATTTCTTACGTTAGACAACATCCACTTTCAGCTTAACCTTCTTAGAAGTTGTATCCTGTCTCTTGTGAGTCTTTGTAACCTCTTGTTGGTAACGCCAATAATACTTTACCAACAGTAAATATCTGTGACAACATATTCCTTTCAAAATCTATATCTAATATTCAATATCATTGATGTTTTAATCTTTTTGTCCACAAACCTTGTATGAAAAACAACTGAAAAAACTTTGATTTCAGCTTTTAAATCTAAAATAATTTAAAACCTCAAATCGCATTCTTATCTATCTTGGAAGAAATCTAGATTGAAATATTCAACTAAGGGAACTATGATCTTTTACTGCATAAAACATATATATATGCGCACAAACACATATACAGTGTATATACATACATATATATACACACACACACACACACACACACACATATATATATATATATATATATATATATATATATATATATAATGTGTACTTTTTGTGTTTACAGAAAAAAACACAAGAAAGAAAGAATCACTCAATAACAAACTAACCACAAATGTATTCGAACATCTTTTTCTAAATAAGAGCAATAACAATTTATCAATAAAAAGAATTCTCTTTATGATAGGAATTTTCGTGGTCTGGTGTGTGGAATTGAGGTTGGTTGCCATGGTGAGCATTATATATGCAAAACAGTCTCCTCTGGGCTGGCCTGTAACGAGATAAGCCCGAATAAAAAAATAGGCAACGACAAAAATCAACAGTGGACAATATTCCCATATTGTCTGTATTTTTCACAAACGATCCCACCACAAATGATGGCATGAATCAGCAAAGCGACATTCTTTTGTATCAAAATGAGGTTTCCCTGCCAGCTAGGTATATAATCTCGACACCCTTGAATGAGAGAGAGAGAGAGAGAGAGAGAGAGAGAGAGAGAGAGAGAGAGAGAGAGAGAGAGAGAGAGAGAGAGAGAGAGAGAGAGAATTTCATCTAGCATTTATTTTCATTAAATAATTAATGTAAAATGGAATAAGAGAGAATGCTCCTTAAGGTATTAATAAAAAATAGATTGGAGTTTTGGACAGCATTGAAAAGATACTGCATATCATATAAAGATTGTTTGAAACTATTGCCAAATCGGCCACGAAAAAGATAGTGGTTGAAAGCGAAGCAATAAGACTAGAAAGAAAACTTGAGTGCAGTCTCCATGGTTTTGATATGTTGAAAATTGACTTTTTCTTTAGATTTAACTTTCTTGATTTTAGGTAGAGTATTCTAGCAGTGTTTGTCTGAGGAACATATAGTATCTTTTTCTAGTTTACATTCTCTGAGTAATTTTGGTTATATCTTATCCTAAAGTAAGTAGATAAAGATTTCATATCAATTGTAGCCTACTTAGTAACATAAAACAATACTTTGTTTACACATTGCCTCTCATGGAAGTGGTCTATCAACTTTAGATAAATTGAATGGATCTAATCTGAAACTCTGCACAATAACACTACTGAGACTAAATTCGTTATTTCTTTTTATTAATCCCTTTTTAATCATCCCTTTAGAATGTAATATAGAATATAAAACCTAAGTTGGTATATAACGCTAGAAATTTGTGACGTCACCTTGTACGGGACTACTGTACGGGCCTTTTTTGGGTACTAAATCAGATGTCCATTAGAATTCTACGTAATCTGCGTATATATTATATGTTGAAAATCGTTGGCATATATATTTTTCAGGTGGAATTTTTCTCGCAACATGTCAAGACCGAATAAATATTAATGATTTCCATGGTGAGATATATTGCACTTGTCAGTTACAGTTGAATTTTATGAGCATCCAATTTTGGGTTTAATTTGTGACTCACATAAACTTGATTCTTTTTCAAAGCCTGGATTTTATACATTATGCAGCTGCGGTATTATTGAACACAAGTCCAACAATACGTCTTTAAACTCAAAATAGTAAAAATGCAAAACATGTTAACTATATAATTTCATATACATGTTTTATTTACGTAAATAAGGTCATAGTAAATCGGTTGCTATTATTAATAATGTACATTGGTATTCTTACAAGTAATTGTTTTAGATATCGTACAATAACGTAATGAAAAATAAGACAAGCATAAAGATGATAGTGTTTCAATAATTGCAGTACTCGAATTTTACAGTTTGTTATTGTATTGTATTCATATAGTTTTTCCTTTTCAAAAAAAAAAAAAAAAAGACTCTTCGTGATTTTAAAGATTTTGAGTCGTCCTGTTTAGAGGTTGGTCGGCCAAGAGATCTCTTTTGCTATATACCCGAAAAAAAATCTCAGTTAGATGTATAAGACAGAAAAGGTTTAAGTCTCTCTCTCTCTCTCTCTCTCTCTCTCTCTCTGTACGTAGTACACTCGAGTACTGCAATGTGATACGGTACCCACACTATCTAAAGGATATTGCACAAATAGAGAGTGTACAAAGGTCCTTTACTGCTAGAATAGAAGAAGTTAAGGACCTTGACTGGGAAAGACTGCAATTTTTAAAATTGTACAGTCTAGAAAGGAGAAGAGAACGTTACACGATAATACAAGCATGGAAGCAAATCGAAGAAATTACTGAAAACATCATGGAGCTAGAAATATTAGAATGAGCAAGCCGAGGTAGATTAATAGCGCCCAAAATTATACCAGGAAAACTAAGGAAGGCGCACAGGACATCAATGCACTACGCACCAGCATCGATAATGCAGCGACTATTTATTGCGCTGCCAGCTCATCTAAGAAACATATCAGGAGTGAGCGTAGATGTGTTTAAGAATAAGCTCGATAAATACCTAAGATACATCCCAGACCATCCAAGACTAGAAGATGCAAATTACACCGGAAGATGCATTAGCAACTCTCTGGTGGATATACGAGGTGCCTCACACTTAAGGACCTGGGGGAACCCAAATATAGAATAAGGCTATATATTTACGCGTTTCTAAGACTATCGCTGTGATATTCAATATGCCATTGGCTTTACGATCAACCTTGATATGATTATAGACATGAGACCAAATAGTTAAACCTATCGGAACGTGCATGCCAACGGTCACAATGAACTCTGCACTTTCCCGTTTTATAATTTATGGATTCCCTTCGTATGTAACCTCAAATATTGTTGAATAGAAAATATACAAATAAACTACATTTAGTTTGAAGTTCGAACCCATCCTTAGAAGGAGAAGGTTTTCCATACTTGAAATATTATTAACAGGATTAGAACCCATTCAAATATATATCTGTAAAATTTAGATAATTATAAGTTAAATTACATAAAACTTACTGGTTATCATTTGTTTGAACAGAAGTTTATTGTTATAAGAGTAATATTTATTCAATATATCCTCAGTCATTATTATCTTGTTTCATAAATATTGTATATTTCTTTGCTTAAATGGGTTGGTTTGGGGCCTATGGTTTACTTGCCATGTAGCGAGTGACGTCACAGATCACCCTGCACAGACTGCGGTCAGTTTTGAAACGAAGATGGGCAGACCTTGTATTCAGTAGACCTTAATTAATATGATAACTCCGAGCAAAGTGGAACTGCAGAAATAACTGAAATATTAAGAAAAAAAAAACCTTTCGAAAGATGAAAATATATGATGAAGGAGAGAAGAAATATGAGACCAAAATTAAAATTAAGAAGATGGAGCTGTGAATTCGAAAAAAAATGGAAGGAATTGGAAAATCTAAGAATAGGAGAAGTGATGAGTTACAAAACAGATAAAACACGCAGAATAGTAGATTATGTGCGATATATTTAGAAGACACTTGGAGTGGGAATGGAAACTTTTGTGGGAAAATATTGAAGAAATGTTGCCTATGAAAGTTTAGTGGGAACATTGATTACGGATGAAAGGAAAATGGTAGAAGTGGAAAGAACAGAAGGTGATAAGTTAATAAAAGAAGGATATAATTCAAAAGTATCGGGGTAAAGAGATAGGAAGATTTAGCAAGGAAAGGATAAATGGGGCGAAAGAGGTTTGTGGTGGACTATTGGAAATGTCTCTGCCTGGTGATCGCCAGACTGGGGTTCAAGTTCCGCTCTAACTCGTTAGTTTCTTTAGTATCTACAACCTAACCATCTTCATGAGCTAAGAAATGGGTGATTGAGGGAGCCTATAGGTGTACCTGCTGAGTCAGCAGCAGCCATTGCCTGACCCTTGGATGGAGAGGGGGATTGGGCGCTGATCATCTGTATATATGGGCAGTCTCTAGGGCATTGGCCTGTTTATTAGGGCAATGTTGCTGTCCCGTGCCTCTACCATTCATGAGCGAAAATAAAAGAGTTATGGAAACCTCACATTACTTCAATATTCATAAAACCCTAAAATACGTGTACAGATATCGGCGTATGTTGCAGGTGTACAAGGATATGGACGAGAGATTAATGATAAAATTCTGCATAAATATAATGTTCAGTAATTCTTCTCCGTGAGAATATGAATGTAGCAAAAAATATTGTGTGTGTTTTTTTTTTATAAAATTCTGCATAAATATAATGTTCTTCTCCGTGAGAATTCGAATATAGCAAAAATAATTGTGTGTGTTTTTTTTTTTACTTGGGTAACCCTCTGGAATAATGTTAAAAATTAATGCATGCATAGTTGTGTGCATGTGTGGGGTTACAATGTATATGTTTTTATCTTAGTTATCTATTTATATTCAAGTCTGAATGCAAGTCTGAAGGAATTATAGCTTAATTTTCCTTGCAATTTGTAGCCTCCCCGTCTCTCTCTCTCTCTCTCTCTCTCTCTCTCTCTCTCTCTCTCTCTCTCTCTCTCTCTCTCTCTCTCTCTTTCTTTTGTGTACATTAATTTTGTTTGAATACATATGTACCAACTCATACTTTCTAAAGAATTATTATTTTTCACATGTTTCCTCTAACAAAATATATACCTGTCAGAGACTTGAGAAATTTGCCTTACAAAGTGGCTGCTTCTACCTGAAGAAAACTACGATTTCATTTATGAAACGTTGTGTGACACTTATAATCATAATAACAAAACAACAAGAGTAATACTGGGAATGAAGAGAAAAAAAAATTATCTTTTATATTCACCTGAAATTATTTACTACCCGGTGAGTATATGTTTTGTTATATTCTTGAAAGAGAGAGAGAGAGAGAGAGAGAGAGAGAGAGAGAGAGAGAGAGAGAGAGAGAGAGAGAGAGAGAGAGAGAGAGAGAGAGAGAGAGGATTTGTCACAATCTTTGTAATCAGAATGTCTAAAATCATATTTTTTTACGATTAATAAACATGTTTATAAGAGTTTAGTTATTTCGGTGATAGTAAACTACTTTATATGATTTGTTAGATACTTATGACATTCTCTGCAAGGCTGAATATCATTATTAGATGGTTAGCTTTATAACAATTAGCTCATTAAATTAGGTTAAAGAGGGATCAGTCTAATTCACCAGGCCAAAAAGATTCCATCATCCTTATTAGGGTTATCTTAGAATCTCCCTTTTAAATCATATTTGACTTAACTATCACAGATCTTGTGGTATGAATTTACAGAAATCGATATTAATTGATTGGTGGACCATCCCAAATATGAGGCTACTGAATGATCTCATGCATCCTACAAAGAATTGAAATATAAAGGATTTTTTTTTTATTTCTGTGTCGGAGACAACTTACCTTTACTTGTGATTTTTTTTTTTTTTTTTGAAGAAATTTTTGCGTAGAATAGGTACGCGGATTTTCAGATTCATTCTCACGAATGTTGATTTTTGTGTGTTCTTCATAGTTTCATATCTTCTTTTAATACTGGGTGGACTCCCAAAAAGGACCGGAAATATTCCTTTTATCTGAAATTTGAAAGATAGAACATATGACTGTTTATTTTCTCATTTCGTCTATCAAAGCTGCATTTTTATTTGTTTATTTTCTCATCTTTAAATAAACAACTCTCTACATGTCAACAAGAGGGGCGAAGTATTGAGTTTTTTATGAAGTATCCCGTATATCCAAAGAAAGAAATTTGTTTAGCATTTCTTCAGATATAAAGACAATTATAACGATTGCCAAAACTGGGAAACTTTCCCGTGCAATAACGTTTGCAAACAAAATAGGAAATGAAGTCATATGTAATTATATGCACTATTTTAAAAAACTATTAAATATTTTCTCTAAATTTAAATAATAAAGGTTTT
Source organism: Palaemon carinicauda (assembly GCF_036898095.1). Classification (NCBI taxonomy): domain Eukaryota; kingdom Metazoa; phylum Arthropoda; class Malacostraca; order Decapoda; family Palaemonidae; genus Palaemon; species Palaemon carinicauda. The sequence goes on along the minus strand of NC_090735.1, from coordinate 118,968,755 downwards.
ATTTCTTTAAGATTGGATATTTCGAACATCCTCTGATGCTTCAAGAAAATGAATAAAATATCATTGTTAGTATTTTGAATAACTTTCCATCATACTGATGGAAAAATTCTAAGCTAAATATCACTTTATCGATAAATTGGCAAATGCCATTCATGAATTGTTCTCCTTTAAGAGGGATAAAATGAAATTAGAAATCTCATGCGAAACCATAGGAGATATCCTAATGCCGGATTTTGAATTCATTCTCTCCTTTAAGAAAGAACGACACATCAAAACAGACATTCAATCTTGCGAAACTGACATTTCTTTTTGGTTCCATAAAACTTTTGCAATTTCTTTAAACAAATGATTCGGAGAATGCAAAATTTCACTTAAGCTTACTGTGATGCTCTTCTGATATACACAAGGGAGATTAAAAGAACCTGAAGTATTGTTCACCATTTCCATGTTATGCATTTATGTATATGATTCCTCGGGCTGACATGACCAACATGTACATTTCCTTCAGCTGTAACCTTTACTTCTCAAATTAATTTCCCTGTTTGTTTTACGGGTTCTAAATAATTTGTAATTTAAATAAACGATGACTCTAAAAGATAATTCATATACCGAAATCTTTGTAGTAATGCGCTTTGCGCTTTTATGACTATTAGTTTATGACTGATGAGAATTATACATTTCTATATCCTTTGATATTCAATATTAATTCTACTTCAGAGGATTACAAAACGAACTACAAAAGGAAAAATTTTCTAACAAACCTCTTCTCTATATATCATTCTTCTCCTCACCATCTGATTCTTTGCCTCCCTCTCGATCTTCCTCTTCTAACAGGTTCTTTCTAAGCTCTCCTCTCCACCATTCATTCTCAAGACCTCCCCATACTCTCTCAGTCGAGACATACTTATCACCTTGTTTTCTCAAACTTTGCTTCCTCTTTTCGTCTTAGAACCCACGTTTCCGATCCATTCATCAATACTGGTCTTATTAACCTGCTATAGATCTTGACTTTTAACTTGATTACCACCTATGATAACTACCTCCACTTCCCCCAAGCTTCTTTTATCCTATTCTTAACATCATCCTCACATTATCCCTCCTGACTTATAGTAGATCCCAAGTATCTAAATTGTTTCACCTGTTTTATAGCTGAGCCTCTACTTTCAGGTATGGCTACCCTATCCCTACCTTCCTTACTGCTTACTACAAACTCAGCCTTACTACATTTACCACCAGGTCACCCCTCTCCAAAGACTCCTGCCACTCTACAACCCTTCTATGTTAGTCTTCCTCAAATTCAACGGTAATCACCAAATCCTCTGCATATAGAAACTAATTCTACTTTGCAATCAAATCCAAGAACCAGTCATACCATTTACCCTAAGCTTACAGAAATACTAAAAGGAGAACTGTAGAGTAATGAGTTAGGGTAGTAAGCTGTGCAATAAAAGTATCCATGGCAAAGTATTATATATAACATAAGTGTGCTTCAGTTGGGTTATATAACAAAGATAGTGAAGGGGAAACTATGTTTGGTATATAAATGAATATTGGAAAACAAAGATAAATCCCTTGAACTGAGTTGGCAAAACATAATCGCGCACACACATGAACGTATATATATATATATATATATATATATATATATATATATATATATATATATATATATATATATATATATATATATATATATATATATGCATATATATACAGTATATATATGTATGTATCTGAGTCTATATAAGCACAACATATATATGCATATGCTTATGTAATTTCTCTTTTAAAGAGGGTGTCACCTGGGCCCAATTGGTGGGGCGCGGACTTGCAAACCGAGCGCTCCTACATTTGCCCAAAAATGAGAAATAGAAGGGAGGAAGAATGAAAGACAACTATAATTTGAAGGCCTGTATTATAATCATACATGTATTAGAAATTGATAGAATGAATACATCCAGTCAACTGGAACGAATCATTTGTATTAAATGTAAGTCTTCCATAAGAAAGAAACCTTTTCTCTACTTTCGGATTTCCTATCAAGCATATAACGAAACAATGGAGGTCTCGAATAGATATGCAAACGGAGAGAAAAAATAAGGAGAGGAGAGTAGAAGATGACGAAGAAGAAGAAAATGAAGACAAAGAAGAAAAGTCATCAGAATTCCAAAAAATATATTGTGATCATTTTCGTCGCGATCTAAAACCTGGATTGACGAGATGTGAGATATTGACGTTGCTTGTCATCGATTCTTATTTTTCCTGGAAGTCTGGAAGAAAGGAGTTTTGGTGCCTTGACGTTTACTTTTGTTCTTCTTCAGAGATTCTCATAGACATTCATATGCGTGGCATGTTATTATCACTGGAAACCACACATCCTCATTTGGAAGGGGAGGTACTACGGTTTGTATTTGAAACGCTTCCGATTTCTCCTCACCTTTATTTTTTCCAACACTTTCGTAAATATTTATGGTTGTGGGGTGCTTCCTTTTAATCACTAAGATACAAACATTCACATATGCAAAACATTAAAATATTATTCATATTCTGGTATAAAACCTTTCCTTCTTTCATGTGATTTAAAAAAAAAATATTCGAGAAAGACTTTTACCCTTCAACAGCTCTAGAAATATTGACGTATAAAGGAATTCATTAGCATACGCACATACACAGACACACACATATATATATTTGTATAAACACACATACCTACACACACATACGTATATATATGCATATAAATATATACATATATATATATACACATACACACATA
>NC_090735.1:118958479-118960979 GCF_036898095.1 Palaemon carinicauda | reverse complement strand
TTTCCATGTGTGTGTGCATACACATACACATTTCTTTACACACACATATCATATATATATATATATATATATATATATATATATATATATACATATATATATATATATATATATATATATATATGTATATATATATCTATATCTATATCTATATATATATATAAAATATATATTCAAATGAAAGAATTTTCGCCACCCAGTTACATTAAAGTTCTCTCTCTCTCTCTCTCTCTCTCTCTCTCTCTCTCTCTCTCTCTCTCTCTCTCTCTCTCTCTCTCTCCCTTGCCATAATTTTACTTAGCCTCTTTAGCTCTAGAACTTAACGCAACGCGGTTGCGATCTAAAGGTCTTAAAGTTGGAGGACGTAAGTGGGCGTAAAGAAAAGGTCAAGAGTATAGATTTTTTACTCAGTTTCAATTTACAACTTTTACGGCATCACAGAAGAATTTCTCAACATCAATGAACCAGGGAAAATATGGGCTTCTTTTTCCATCTGCGTCTCTCAGGTAACTTCTGGGTAAAACAACAGCCGTTTCATGTGACGTCATTTGCAATTATTTCAGTGATGAAAAACCGTTAACCCTTTTCACTTTATAATCATAAACCCTTATATGTAGTGATAAGAACCTTAAAAAAATAAGTAAAATAGCAGCAATCTTGTTCAGGTTATTGGCTGAATTATTCATACAAAATCTTTTTCTCTCAATATTTTGCACATACATTACCTGATTTGATACTTTCCTATCTTCATTACGTTGAACAGCTGTATTTTGCAAGAGAATTAAAATGTTAAATATTATTTTGGAAAATCATGCATCAATTAGGCTATTGATAAGAGTAATTTTAATACGTCCTTTCCCTTTGTGCACAAATGGCATAATAGTGTTATCATTTGCCTTCTTGGATAGGGCACTCAATTTCCCCTTTTATAGGACGAGAGCAAATTGAAAAGTGGTTCTTTTCATCTGTGAAAACAAAGCTTGTGCTCTGTTTACGGGAAAGATTAATGAAACAGGAAGAGACAATTTGCGTAAAAGGACTTGATTGCTTTGGATGTTCTTTTTACTGTTGTTACTTTCGATATTATGCTTTGTTTTGCAGATTCCTGTAGGGGTATAATATGCAATGTGGTTTTTAACATAAGAGCATAAGCTTATATATGAAATTTATATATAGAATGATCTAATACATACATACATATATATATATATATATATATATATATATATATATATATATACATATACATATATATTTTTCACGAAGCTGGTCTAGTGTAGAGTAAATACAGTAGTTTATTCATGATTTTATTTATGTTTTCATATATGCATTGAAGAGGTTAGCCTGCTCTTAAGAAGAGTTCTTCTTTTGTAGTTGTAAGATTTGTATGTAAATTAGATAAGACTTTTTTCGTTAATTTCATCGTATTCGTCATTCAAGTCAGTATATGTAATTTTGCGTTATTTTTAAGAATTAACTTTTTTTTTACGTATATTTGTTACGAAGTGTTTCGTAACCTGTTTGAGAGTGTTGTGTGATTCATACAGATAGGAACAAGGGCTTATGTAATGTTTTTTATATTTTTATGAGGTACTGCGTCATGTTTGATAGAAAATACGGATTTCTTTCATCTGCCTTGTGCTTTTGAATATTCCCGAAAAACATAGTGATCTTATCTTTTTTTTTATTTCGAGGACAAAAGATTGGGTGGAGCTAGCTTGAGAGAGAGCCGTCTCGCATTGCATGGGTACGCGTTCGAGAGAGTAATACTTGGTAACTGTGACGCCCTTAGGCTAGCCCTCAAGCTACCAGATCTTGGTCCTGGAGGATTCTGGTAGTAGCTAAGTTTTATATATAGGCGACCCCAGGGATGCTTAGATCAGATAGAGACTCCTAGCATTAAGTCATAGACATATCCCCCTCTCCCTTTGGTGGGAAAGGTAAGTATTTATAAAAATCTTCTTAAAGTTTTTGTAACAGGCCCTGTAGTAACATGAAAGTTATTTGTATCGTTATCAGGCTATCTATATTCATTGAGTGTTAAGATTAAATAAATATTGTATAAAAGTGAATTTCAAGTGAAACAAGTACTTGCATGATTTTCATGAGTATTATTTCTTTTATCTTAGTCTAAGGTTTTATGCAGATTTAATACTTTGAGTCAAGTAATTTTATAATTTTCAGAGTGTAATTCCTTCTTTTAATGTTTATTCAGATTTAATATTTAGAGTCAAGTGTTTATATAATTTGCAGACCTTAACATTTTTGTCTTAATCTACATTTTGTTCAGAATTAATATTTCGAGTGATTTATTTGTTTATGTAAATTATTTTCAGTGTTGTAATTTGTATAGAATATATTTATTTTTGTAAAGAGTGCCTATCTTAAAATATGGCCACTACCTTGAATTTTTAGGTGTCTCTCGGCTTTTATGAATAGAGTAATCCTCAAGGAGTATATATGCTAACTTTAGTGTTTGTTTCCGGAAATGAAAGATTTT